>NC_041342.1:34189432-34296932 GCF_004354835.1 Perca flavescens
GGATGGGTGGGTAGATGGGTAGATAAATGGGTGGGTAGATGGGTATATGGGTAGATGGATGGGTGGGTAGATGGGTAGATGGGTGGGTGGATGGGTAGATAAATGGGTGGGTAGATGGATGGGTGGGTATATGGGTAGATGAATGGGTGGGTAGATGGGTAGATGAATGGGTGGGTATATGGGTAGATGGATGGGTGGGTGAGATGGGTGGGTAGATAAATGGGTGGGTGAGATAGATGGGTGGGTAGATGGGTGGGTAGATGGGTGGGTAGATAGATGGGTAGATAAATGGGTGGGTAGATGAATGGGTGAATGGGTAGATGGATGGGTAGGTGGGTATATGGGTGGATGGGTGGGTGGGTAGATGGGTAGATAAATGGGTATGTAGATGAATGGGTATATGGGTGATGGGTGGGTAGATGGGTGGGTAAGTAGATGGGTGGGTATATGGGTGACATGGATGGATAGATGGATGGGTGGGTGGGTGGATAGATGGGTGGGTATATGGGTGGATGGATGGGTGGGTATATGGGAAGGTGGGTATATGGGTAGATGGGTGGGTGGGTGGATATATGGGTGGATGGATGGGTGGGTGGGTGGGTATAGGGTGATGGATGGGTGGGTATATGGGTGGGTGGGTGACAGGGGTGGGTGGGTAGGCAGGTGGGTATATAGATGGGTGGGTGGATGGGTGGATGGATACATACATACATACATACATACATACATACATGGTAGGTAGGTATATGGGTGGGTGGGTGGGTAGATGGGTGGGTATATGGGTGGATAGATAGATGGTTAGGTGGGTGGGTAGATGGATAGGTGGGTATATAGGAAGGTGGGTATATAGGTGGGTAGATAGGTGGGTAGATAGATATATATATATATATATATATATATATATATATATATATATATATATATATATATATATATATATATATATATATATATAGGTAGGTAGATAGGTAGGTATATAGGAAGATACATACTTTAACATACTTTTAGACATTAAGGTGTCCAATAGCTTATACACATCATACACACACACAGAGGCACACAGACATAAGACAACCACGCACACATACACACCACACAAATACAAAGAAAGGTATCAAACGTGTGCCCTAACAGTAGTTAGAGTGTAGCAGGTTTAAAGGAGCAGTCTGGAAAAAACTGCAGAAAAGGTGCAATGGTATCATAGTGCAAGAGTGTGCAAATTCTATATCTATTAAAGTACAAAATATTAACACACAAAAATATTAAAAAACAAAAAATGTGGAAAAGATGAAACGTGACGTTTAGGTTTACAGCAGCACGTAAATCCGTCCTGGAGTCTGCACCCTAATTATCCCTCAACGCTTCGCTCGGCTCGGAAAACGAGTCACAGAAGGCTAAAATTACCCTGCATGCATCTGCTTGTCCCCTGTAATGCATCTCTGCTGGTTCGCAGACTCGGAGTCGGCTATAATAATAGAAACTGGTCTCTCGCTGCTCTCCCTCAGGCCGTGAACCACTTCCTCTCCCCTAGACTCGAGACCCTCTACGCTGGTCTAACACACTCAGAGTCTCCCCTACACTTAAGACCCTCTACGCTGGTCTAACACACTCACAGTCTCCCCTAGACTCAAGACCCTCTACGCTGGTCTAACACACTCAGAGTCTCCCCTACACTTAAGACCCTCTACGCTGGTCTAACACACTCACAGTCTCCCCTAGACTCAAGACCCTCTACGCTGGTCTAACACACTCACAGTCTCCCCTAGACTCAAGACCCTCTACGCTGGTCTAACACACTCACAGTCTCCCCTAGACTCAAGACCCTCTACGCTGGTCTAACACGCTCAGAGTCTCCCCTAGACTCAAGACCCTCTACGCTGGTCTAACACGCTCAGAGTCTCCCCTAGACTCAAGACCCTCTACGCTGGTCTAACACGCTCAGAGTCTCCCCTAGACTCAAGACCCTCTACGCTGGTCTAACACGCTCAGAGTCTCCCTAGACTCAAGACCCTCACGCTGGTCTAACACGCTCAGAGTCTCCCCTAGACTCAAGACCCTCACGCTGGTCTAACACGCTCAGAGTCTCCCCTAGACTCAAGACCCTCTACGCTGGTCTAACACGCTCAGAGTCTCCCCTAGACTCAAGACCCTCTACGCTGGTCTAACACACTCAGAGTCTCCCCTAGACTCAAGACCCTCTACGCTGGTCTAACACACTCAAGGCCGGTTTACAGTCGCCGTAGCCGAGCTGGCGCTCACCACTTCACAGGTGTGCTTTGTCAGGGTTCATTAGTGGAAGTTTTTTCCCTTATTAATAAAAAAGCAAAGGGTGGCTACTTTAAAGAATCTAAAATATAAGACATGTTTTCAGTTATTTCACACTTTTTTGTTAAGTACATAATTCCATATGTGTTCATTCATAGTTTTGATGCCTTCAGTGAGAATCTACAATGTAAATAGTCATGAAAATAAAAAGGAAACACAGGACCTCGCCGATTATCGGCTCGGTGTCTCGGGGCCTTAACACACTCAGTTTCCTCTTCCCACCGAACAGGAAACACTTCCCCATGTCAGTCTACTGTCGGGTCAAAGGTCAAAGGTCTCTGCAGCCAGAAAGGGTCGTCATAACTTCCAGATGTGACAAACAACTGGAATGTCGAAAAAACATCCAAGGCATCACAAAAGCATCACAAAAGCGCCAGAAAAATCAGAAACTCATGAATCTTTTTATTTTATCTTATTTTAATTTTTTTGGGGGGCATTTCTGCCTTTATTGGACAGCAAAGCTGAGATATGAAAAGGGTCGCAGGTTGGATTCAAACCCTGGACTAGGGCTGCTCGATTATGGAAAAAATAATAATCACGATTATTTTGGCCAATGTTGAAATCACGATTATTTAACACGATTACTCATTAACCTTTGGATATAATGGATAGTGTCCAGGGTATAATCTTATCTCACAGAAAGTCAATCAGAATAAATTCTGTTTTGTGAGTCGGTTCAGCTCTTAATTTACACAGCTAATGAGCAATTCCAGATACATAACACAATGTGCATCTCACATCACATTTTCACTCACTAGGACCACTACTAGCCTACTGTCATTACTAAACATTGTGCCAAAAATAATGTCGCCCCCAGTGGGCTTATTTACTAAGGAAAAAATCCAGCACATAGGCGGTACCTTAGAGTAACGTTACGTGAAACAGGTGATTTAATGTCCCTGCTCATTTACATACAGTTTAACAACAAAACTAAATGCTAAGGGAAGGTTAATATGTTTTTTCATGTTGTTTTTGAGCAGTATGCCTATATGCACCGCCACTAAGCTGGAACAAGTTTTACACAGTAAGTGAATACAGCGTGTCGGGAGAATACAAAGTTTACTACAGCGGGGGGGCAGTGGCAGAGGGACTGCAGCCGCAGGGTTAGCTAACGTTAGCTGCTCCCAGACAACTGAGTTGGTTTAGCCTCTTATGCTCACCAAAACGCTGCTGTGGCTGATCTCCTTCTGCCATCTTTATTCGCGCTGAGTTTTTATATTCCAACGGAGGATATGCACACAACTTGCCTCCCTGACTGTATAAGCTGAGAGTTTATGGCTTCGGGAGGGGCGGATGTGCGCATGCGCGTGTTATTCAGAACACAAGACAAAATAAGAGTGTTCTTGCAAAACAGAACATGGCAAAATAATCGTTTTTTTCTCGATTATACTATTTTGGTGATCGTTGGGAGCCAAAATCGAAATTGAAAAGCAAAATTCAATTAATTGCACAGCCCTACCCTGGACCTTCTGCCTCGAGGAATAAATCCTCTACACGTGCGCCAGCTCTACCAACTGAGCTAACCGGCCACAGAAAACTCGTGAATTACGGTTTAAAGTTCTAACAAACAAATAAAGTCGGGATAAAAACATAAGCTTCAAGAAAAAAGGGTCCGAAACGTTAAAAGCTGCACGTTGGGTTCCCTCAGAGCTGCTTCCAGCTGAGGTTCCCACAGAGTTTCCTCTTCCTGCGGGACAGGAAACGCTTCCACATGTCTGGTCTACAGTCGGGTCAAAGGTCAAAGGTCTCTGCAGCCAGAAAGCTTGGTCCCAACGGGACGTAGTGCATGGACCAGAGTCCATGCACGAAAAACATGTTTACAGAGAACTTAGGGCTGGGCAATATATCGATATTATATCGTAATATGACATAAGTGTCTTCCTGGTTTTAAAGGCTGTATTACAGTGAAGTGATGTACTTTTCTGACCTTACCAGACTGTTCTAGCTGTTCTGTTATTTGCCTTCTCCTCAGTTAGACATCATGTCCACATTACTGACAGAGGTGGGAATCACCAGAGGCCTCACGATACGATATCATCACGATACTTATGTCACGATACTATATTATTGCGATTTCAAACATATTGCAATGATTAACTTTTTTCCAACTTCAAATTTTTCCCAATTTTAAATGAATTCCCCAAAAAGGAAACTTTGTCAACATCTGTTTTATCTAAAAAAGATGCATTTCTCTGTTTGTTCATCTCACTTCAGTTGTATTGTTCCAAAATGGGATTGTGTCAGGCAGTTAAACTGACCAACACATATATCATAAAAGATCCATACTTGGCGTCTGTGTATCGATACAGTATTGCCACAGAAAATATTGCGATACTATGCTGTATCAAATTTTTTCACCACACCTAATTACTGATTATTATTTATCTAAAATCTAAGTGTGGAGATATTTTGTTAATCCACCAATTGTCAACCATATAATATCTCCGCAATATCGAGATCTTGGTATTTGGTCAAAACTATCGTGCTGATTGTCGACTAATCGGTGGTTTTGGTCTTAGTCAACTTAGATCTCTGTAGTCCATTAGTCATGTCTGATGCTGTTTTCATGCTGAATGACTTATTTCCAAGAAACGTACGAGCACATCTCGGGTAAACACAAGAATTAAAGTGGTGCTTTTAGCACGACTCTTAGTGGAGAAACTCAGATTTACAGATCTGTCGATTAAATCAACTAATCGATACAATAGAATTAGTGTTAGTTGACTAAGAATTTCCTCAATCGAGCACAGCCCTAATTATTTTGATGGATGGATGAGTTGTTTGGGTCTCCAAAATGTCAAAAAAGTGTGGAAAAATGTACGTAAGTGTTTCCTATTTTCCTCTCTGTGACAGTAAAGTGACTGTCTTTGTTGCAGACGGCGATGGAAACGTCGAGCTGCAGAGCTCGAGTGTTTTCTCCGAGAGCAGAGCGGTGACTTTGCCCTCCAGTCAGAGAGACACCAAACTCTCATCGCTGCAGTACGTCGGAGGCTCGGCTGGAAACGCTCCAGCTGTAATTACCGTCCGCTCACGAGTTCCTGCCGTGACTTCGGCGTCTCCCCAGATGTGGAGTTTAATAACAGCGTGTCGCCGCTGCGTTTGGGAGCCCGACTGAGTGAAGAACTCAACAAAGAGGAAAATGGACAAGCTCCAACACGAGCCGAGATCAGGTGGTTTCCCCTCGGGGCTGTGGGAGACTGGCCCCTTCCTGCCGTAGCACTAGAGGTGTTGAAATTAATCATATAATTAGGCCTGTCCTCGACTAAAGAAATTCTTAGTCGACTAACACTTATAGGATTTTGTCGACTAATCGATTAGTTGATTTAATTGACAGAGCTGTGCTCTTTGAGAGGTGGTTAAGACTAGAAAAGCACAATATAAATGTAGTTAATTAACCATCTGTAAAACTGAGTTTCTCCACAATTAATCCTGCAAAAGCACCACTTTAAATCTTGTGTTTACCATAAATGTGCTCAGAAGTTTCTTGGAAATGAGTAATTAAGCATGAATAAGCATAAAAAATGACTAATCGACTAAAGAAATCTTAGTCGACTAAGACCAAAACCACCGATTAGTCGACTAATCGACTAGAGGTGGCAGCCCTACAAATAATGGATGCATGGAATCGTGGACATGGACAATGCTGCATCGATAATCGGCCGGTTTACATATTCTGGTTTGTGTTTTTGCACATTCAGGAAGTGCCATGTACTCAGTGCTGTATAGTTTTATGTATCCAAGTTATTTAGTATTAGAGCACTGCAGAATGTTTGGTTTTTGAAGCTTGAAAAGCTATGAATTAAATATCCTACATGGCTTTAACAGAAACATGGATTAAATATCCTACATGGCTTTAATAGAAACATGATTAAATATCCTACATGGCTTTAATAGAAACATGATTAAATATCCTACATGGCTTTAATAGAAACATGGATTAAATATCCTACATGGCTTTAACAGAAACATGATTAAATATCCTACATGGCTTTAACAGAAACATGGATTAAATATCCTACATGGCTTTAATAGAAACATGGATTTGACGCATCGCGATGCATCGAGATATCGGGAGATCAGTGAAGATTGACACCTCTACGTAGCGCCCACTTTGGATGGTTAGTATTGTCCCAAAATGAAAACTTATGTTAAAACACTCACCGGAAATGATGAGCGGTCAAAATCTGAGACTCAAAATCGGAGGAAAATCTTTTAAACTGACCTTTGTCAATCCAAAAAAATAAACTCATCAACTGCACGGCCTATTTCTCTCTTAAAATGTTCTCAGAAACACGTTTCGGTGAACTATTTTAGTACAATATAAGAATTAAAAGAGACTTCAGATACAGTATTAGGGGACCACTAAGGTCTATATAAAAGAGACTTCAGATACAGTATTAGGGGACCACTAAGGTCTATATAAAAGAGACTTCAGATACAGTATTAGGGGACCACTAAGGTCTATATAAAAGAGACTTCAGATACAGTATTAGGGGACCACTAAGGTCTATATAAAAGAGACTTCAGATACAGTATTAGGGGACCACTAAGGTCTATATAAAAGAGACTTCAGATACAGTATTAGGGGACCACTAAGGTCTATATAAAAGAGACTTCAGATACAGTATTAGAGGACCACTAAGGCCTATATAAAAGAGACTTCAGATACAGTATTAGGGGACCACTAAGGTCTATATAAAAGAGACTTCAGATACAGTATTAGGGGACCACTAAGGTCTATATAAAAGAGACTTCAGATACAGTATTAGGGGACCACTAAGGTCTATATAAAAGAGACTTCAGATACAGTATTAGGGGACCACTAAGGTCTATATAAAAGAGACTTCAGATACAGTATTAGGGGACCACTAAGGTCTATATAAAAGAGACTACCAAGCCATCACCTCCCGTTAGCATCCCATTGACTCCCATTCATTTTTACATCACTTTGACAGAGAATAACTTTACATCTGAAGCGTTTAAAGACTCTATTCGTCTGTTGTTTATTTCTAAAGAAACACGACAATGTATAAAAGGCTCCATTACCTTGTAGCTCACGTTATGGCTCTGTAGCAGAACGCTTTTATAACAATAGGCTAACGATTGGGCCATAACCACGAGACTTACTGTCACACAGTAGAGGAATTACCGTATAGTACAGGAGAAGCTCACAGGCAGTTTGGACTTCCATTAGCTGTTTAGGTTTAATTACTAATGTTAACTAGCATGTTAGTGATCAGTAATTACTAATGTTAACTAGCATGTTAGTGATCAGTAATTACTAATGTTAACTAGCATGTTAGTGATCAGTAATTACTAATGTTAACTAGCATGTTGGTGATCAGTAATTAGCCTGAGCCTATGTTATCTCCTTACATATACCTAGTCGATGTAGAGGTGCGATTGATTTATGCACCTTAATGGTTTTCCCATCTGTTGGAGCTGGACTTGGATGAAGTGTGCTTAACCACACGGGAAACATGAACTGTTTTTCACGAGATAAAAACGTGGGAAAATTAAAAAAAGCGAGAAGACAAAACAACGTGTTGCGTTCAAGCAGCCTGATCTCAAAGGCTCGGGCGTCGGAGAGACCTTAAACACACCTTCAGCCGGTCAGCCCTCCTCTTCTTCTTCTTCTTCTTCTCTCGTCCTTCAGATTAAAACGCTGGGCTCAGACTAAACAGAGAGATGATAGCATCTGCTGTCGCTCTGTTCTGTTATCAGATCTCTCTTTCTCTCTGTCTCTGCGTTGTGTGCAGTTTGTGAAGGTGATTTGGTTTTTTTCTTTTTAATTTCTGTAGGTGTTTATGGTGAAGAGATATTGTTAAAATTTATTGTGAAGAGATACTGTTAAAATTGTAAATAAAGTTTTTTCAAAAATCTAAAAAATCTATCTCCCTCCCTCTCTGTCTCTCTCCAGTCTTATTGTAGACATTTAGTTTAGTTTCTGTCTCCATTTCTATCGTCTCGTGTGTTGTGTACAGCTCCAAGTAAACGTGAATATTAGAGAAATATATATATATATATATATATATATATATATATATATATATATATATATATATATATATATATATATATATATATATATATATATATATATTAAGTCTTATTAATGATGTGTTTATCAGAAGAACAGGAGGAAACTGCAGTATTCTGAGCCTGTAAACGTAGTCATCGCAGTTCTGGTTGTGCAGGAAGGTTAGTTTAAACCAGAAACATCTAGATTAACATTCAATCTGAGACAGAGAAGCCGATGGATGGCTTCATTTTGTGGCGCTGCTGCAGCTGAAAGCAGGTGCGTTCAAGGACCCTCCAAACGTTGGAGGGTTTCTGAGTGTCGGCTGTTGAGTTGCCCAAAATTCACATGAGCCAGTTTACAAAAAGAAAATTCCTCTTCTCAAAGCCGAGAGAGGACAGAGCCACATCTCCTGGAAATCAGAGCTCTTAAAAGGGAACTACCGGTAGTCCCAACCTGGACCCCGTGTGTGTGTGTGTATGTGTGTGTCTTTCTCTCTATGTGTGTGTGTCTGTTTATATGCGTCTTTCTGTGTGTGTGTGTGTGTGTGTGTGTGTGTGTGTGTGTGTGTGTCTGTCTGTCTGTCTCTATGTGTGTGTGTGTTTGTGTGTCTGTATGTGTCTTTCTCTGTGTGTGTGTCTTTTTCTGTGTGTGTGTCTGTATATGTTTGTGTGTCTTTCTCTGTGTCTGTCTTTCTCTGTGTGTGTGTGTGTGTGTGTGTGTGTGTGTGTGTGTGTGTGTGTGTGTGTGTGTCTGTCTTTCTCTCTGTGTGTGTGTGTGTGTGTCTGTCTTTCTCTATGTGTGTGTGTCTTTATCGGTCTGTGTGTGTGTGTCTTTCTCTGTGTGTGTCTCTTTCTGTGTGTGTGTGTGTGTGTCTTTATCTGTCTGTGTGTGTGTGTGTGTGTCTGTCTGTCTGTCTCTATGTGTGTGTGTGTCTTTCTCTATATGTGTGTGTGTGTGTGTGTGTGTCTTTCTCTGTGTGTGTGTGTGTGTGTGTGTGTGTCTGTTGTCACCATGTTTGCTGACAGCTATTGGTCTACCTCCGTCAACAACCTGCGAGCGTTTCCTCGTGGCGTCTGGTCACTCATCACGCTGCACTTTGAAGAACAAACGCCACATTCTTGTCAACGCGTGCCAATTAAAAAGGCCCCGCGGTGCGTTCAGGGTCACTGCTGACAACACAACTCCTGTCCCCGAAACAACAACCTGAGCAGCAAACATTCATCCATTCACAGTCGTCAACTATTAAAGTAATCTCCAACTATTCTTATAATGCATCAATCAGTCGGAGTCATTTTTTGATGATAAAACAGGTCAACTTGTGTGATGTCAGCTTGTTAAACATGAATATTTACTAGTTTCTTCTCTCCTCTGGGACAGGACACTGAATATCTTTCATTTGTGGACAAAACATGACATGTGAGGATGTCATCTTGGCTTTTTGGAAACACTGGTCTACATTTTAGAGACCCAAGAACTGACCCGACCAATCAGTAGCTGCAGAGAGTGAGCGTCAGTGTATGTGCAGCTCTGTGAGGAACGATATCTCTGAGAGTTTAACACATTCACACCCTGATCCGCCATCATAAACCTGAGTCAGCAACAAGTCTCAGTGCCGGGTGCAAAGGACCATTCTGGGTCCACCCTGCATTCCACGCCATATACATAAACCTGAGTCAGCAACAACAGTCTCATGTGCCAGGAGAGTAGTAAAGGACAGGAGACAGGGTAGAGAGACCAGTCTAGTATGTAGACACCAGACCAGCAGTAGAGAGACAGCAGTAGAGAGTAGTATCCATGAGAGAGTATTCTGCAGACCTTTTGTAGAGACAGCAGTAGAGAGTCTATGTAGAGACAAGTTCAATAAACTGCATTTAATATACCTTTAAGTAGAGAGTAGTATGTAGAGAGACCTCCATTATAAACCACTGAAAGTAGCAGCAGTGACACCAGCGTGAACTGTTTGAATATTATAACAAAAATGGTTGAAATTCCAATGGTATTATATAGAGGAAGACTGACAGATCTGGAGTGCATTGTGGGAAAACCCTGCTGAGAGGTTTTCTCAGCCATAAAACAACAAGTGCACTTCTTTCTCTTTGCCGTCTGAGTGTCCCAGCTGTTGCAAATTATACCAATGTGTGTGTGTGTGTGTGTGTGTGTGTGTGTGTCTGTGTGTGTGTGTGTGTGTGTGTGTGTGTGTGTGTGTGTGTGTGTGTGTGTGTGTGTGTGGAGTCATCTGGGGCGACCCTTTGTTTGGAGTCTGAGGAATGAGCTCAGCGTGGGAAACTGGGATGTGGAGAGATTATGAGATCTGCACAGCTGGAAACCTCTGGACGGCTGATCGCAGCTGATGAAAGAGACATGCGGAGACACTTTAACCCTCAAAAAGACCCTTAAATGTTCCTTAAAACACCCTCCAGCTTCATTTCAGACGGACGTGTATGTCTAGAGCTTTAGATAAAGTTCTGATTGGCTTTCCAACTTCCCTATTTTTTACGTGAAGAGACACGGAGACTGTGAAAATTAGGGCTGTGCTCGATTGAAGAAATTCTTAGTCGACTAACACTCATTCTATTGTCTCGACTAATCGATTAGTTGATTTAATCGATCTGTAAATCTGAGTTTCTCCACAAAGAGTCGTGCTAAAAGCACCACATTAATTCTTATGTTTACCAGAGATGTGCTCGTACGTTTCTTGGAAATAAGTCATTCAGCATGAAAACAGCATCAGACATGACTAATGGATTGAAGAGATCTAATGGTGCGTTCTTTTTGTCCACCGCAGTCAATCTACGAGTTGTTTTCCGGAGTTACGAACCGGAAGTTGCAAAAAGAGCCCCCCCCGAGGTTGTATATATACGACTCGTCATGTCGTCTGAACTCAGAGGACCCCGAGTTCACTTTCAAAGATGGCTACGACGTGCATCACACGTAGTAAACATTGTGGTTATTAAAAAATTTTAAGCACTTTTGTCTTTTTGTAACCAAATGAAGAAGTCGTACACATAGTGCTGTATACTGCTACCTATAGACATGTCTCTATAGTCTTATTAGGAGTTAAACATAGTGCTGTATACTGCTACCTATAGACATGTCTCTACAGTCTTATTAGGAGTTAAACATAGTGCTGTATACTGCTACCTATAGACATGTCTCTACAGTCTTATTAGGAGTTAAACATAGTGCTGTATACTGCTACCTATAGACATGTCTCTACAGTCTTATTAGGAGTTAAACATAGTGCTGTATACTGCTACCTATAGACATGTCTCTACAGTCTTATTAGGAGTTAAACATAGTGCTGTATACTGCTACCTATAGACATGTCTCTACAGTCTTATTAGGAGTTAAACATAGTGCTGTATACTGCTACCTATAGACATGTCTCTACAGTCTTATTAGGAGTTAAACATAGTGCTGTATACTGCTACCTATAGGCATGTCTCTACAGTCTTATTAGGAGTTAAACATAGTGCTGTATACTGCTACCTATAGACATGTCTCTACAGTCTTATTAGGAGTTAAACATAGTGCTGTATACTGCTACCTATAGACATGTCTCTACAGTCTTATTAGGAGTTAAATACCGCCTGATTAGTTATTTTGGAGCTTGTGCAGCTGAAATTGTCTAGAGACGCTCGGTTGCTATATGACAACAATGGCTTTAAGCCGAGTCTGGAGCTGAAAGCAGAGCAGTAGCCTAACGTTAACGTTAATCAAATGTGATTTTCATGTAACAAACTGTGAAATATATTTGTGTAATATGTCAATAACTGGGTGAAGAGAATCCTAAATGTTACAAAAATCCATCTTTTCTCCGACTCGTAGTATCGTGTGACAAAAAGAACGCAACAACCCCGCAGGTTATTCGTTTTTCGAGCTACTATTCGCGATTACAAGACAAAAAGAAGAACGCACCATAAGTTGACTATGACCAAAACCACTGATTAGTCGACTAATCCACTAAGAGGGAGCAGCACCCAGCGAAAACACACTCAAATTCTGTTTTCTCTGCATGCATTTCTATTTGTTGACATGTTTTTTTATGAAACTTTTGCACACTAAAAAAGGCACAAAAACTCCCACTGAAACATTTCCAACACACAGTCTGAGTTTCCTTCATGGACTTCAGCTGGAGATGAGTGAAGGAGGCCCCCCTTCTCCGTCCATCTGCGGGTCTTTTCATGTCGAGTCGGGACACGCCACGCCACGTCTTCCTGCCGCATCAAAGAGTCCAAACACACAGAAAATGAGCAGACCGTAGCTCCACAAACACACCGTGTTTCCGGAGATTAAAAAAAAGAGCCTCGCAGGCATCGCAGCCTCGAATCTCAACGCTGGCATCATAAAACACAGGATCGAAAAGCTCTCAGACACAGACCCAGTCAACGGGGTTATCATAAAACACAGGATCAGCAGGGAGTCAGGTATGTGTGGAGAGACAGCAGTAGAGAGTAGTATGTAGAGAGACATCATAAAGAGACAGTAGACAGGGGTATGTAAAGACAGCAGTCAACAGTAGAGAGTACACAGGTTAGGAGACAACAGTAGAGAGTAATGGAGACAGCAGTTTATGTAGAGAGACAGCAGTAGAGAGGTAAGAGGTGTAGTAGTAGAGAGACAGCAGTAGAGAGTAGTATGTAGTATGTAGAGAGACAGCAGTAGAGAGTAGTATGTAGAGAGACAGCAGTAGAGAGTAGTACAACAGAGACAGCAGTAGAGAGTAGTATGTAGAGAGACAGCAGTAGAGAGTAGTATGTGAGATGTAGAGACAGCAGTAGAGAGTATGTAGTATGTAGAGACAGCAGTAGAGAGTAGTATAGAGTGTAGAGAGACAGAGACAGAGAGAGTAGTATGTAGAGAGACAGTAGAGAGTAGTATGTAGAGAGACAACAGTAGAGAGTAGTATGTAGAGAGACAACAGTAGAGAGTAGTATGAGAGTAGAGAGACAGCAGTAGAGAGTAGTATGTAGAGAGACAACAGTAGAGAGTAGTATGTAGAGAGACAACAGTAGAGAGTAGTATGTAGAGAGACAACAGTAGAGAGTAGTATGTAGAGAGACAGCAGTAGAGAGTAGTATGTAGAGAGACAGCAGTAGAGAGTAGTATGTAGAGAGACAACAGTAGAGAGTAGTATGTAGAGAGACAACAGTAGAGAGTAGTATGTAGAGAGACAACAGTAGAGAGTAGTATGTAGAGAGACAACAGTAGAGAGTAGTATGTAGAGAGAGTAGTATGTAGAGACAACAGTAGAGAGTAGTATGTAGAGACAACAGTAGAGAGTAGTATGTAGAGAGACAACAGTAGAGAGTAGTATGTAGAGAGACAGCAGTAGAGAGTAGTATGTAGAGAGAGACAGCAGTAGAGAGTAGTATGTAGAGAGACAACAGTAGAGAGTAGTATGTAGAGAGACAGCAGTAGAGAGTAGTATGTAGAGAGGGAATAGTCTGCACAGCTTTCTGATTCTCTGACTGTCGTCTCTGTTGAAACTCATTATGCCAGAAAAACACCAAATGTTTACAGTCTTTTTAAACAGGAAACAATTTCAACAGGAAGACTAACTCTAGAAACTCAACGAGCCCTTCAACTTTCAACAAACTGTCGCGGGATCACTTCCTGTGCAGCCGACAAATATTTACTGAAAGATGTAATCACACAATCACAAGAAAACACTTACACTCCGCTGGACTTTGGTTTAAATACTCCGTTACCTAGAAATCTGTGGTGCTTTAAAAGGGGTAATTTCCAACCCTACGTTCATGTGTCTTAGTGACTGATGGGAACAACATTCTCTGACATTGGTCCAGTATTAAGAGAGATGGAGAAACAAGCTACAATATAAGTAAATAGTAAGTGTCCAGCTTGTATTTACTTTCACTAAAGTGCTTGTTTTGCCGCTGCCAGACTCAGATTAATATTCTAAGTGTCTGACAACATTATGAAAGGATTTCTAAGGAGGTCTACCTTTTTGTTAAAGAGTAAGATCCATTTTTTAGATAAAAACATCTGTGAAATTGCATTGGCTAACCCCACCAGACTCCATGTAAATAAACAGTAATTTTGGCATCGTAAAATACACTTCATTCAAAGTCCACAGAAACTAAATAAAACTATGAAAAGCCATTTTGAGATGTCTTTACACTTTAACCAACCATCACAACTCTAGATTTGTTAAAATAAACACATAGTTTACTGATTTACATGTGAAAATATGTTGGCTCTATACACGCTAAAAGTAGTGTTTTTTTAAAATGGAGTCTGGTGGGTTTAGCGCTAGCGACTTCAGAGCTGTTTCTGGTTAAACAGAAAGGTCTTAAAGAGGTTTTAAAAGTCTATCTCAGTAGGGATCCATCCCATAATGTTGTCAGACACTTAGAATAATATTTGGAGTCTGTCAGCAGTTGTTTCTCTTTAATACTGGACAAGTTTCAGAGATTGTTGTTCTCATCAGTCACTTAGACACAGAAACATGGTAAACAGGGTCCAGGTTGACCCTTTAAAACGTTTGCTTTTTTCTCCTAATATTTAGGCTTTTTTCTTGTAATATTCAAAAGAAATTCTGGAAATATATATTTTTTTAAATCCAACTTTTCTCACAATACTTGGCAAAAAATATATATAAGAGACAAAATCCTGATGATAGAATAAAATAGAATATTACAACTTTTTATAAAATATTACAACTATTTTATAAAATATAACAACTATTTTATAAATTACAACTATTTTGTAAAATATTACAATTTCTTTTGTAAAATATTACAATTTTTTTCTAAAATATAACACCTATTTTCTCAAATATTAAAAGTTTTTCTAAAATATTACAACTTTTTTATAAATTACAACTATTTTCCTTGAAATATTACAACTTTGAAGTCAACAAAACGATAAAAACATCAAAAAACAGTGCAAAAAGCTGAAGAAAAAAAAAAAAAAAAAAAAGAGTGCAAAAAGCAACAAACAAAGTGAAAAGAGAGCGTCAACATTGGCGTGTAGCTGCTGGAGGAGCTGAATAGCCCTGAGAGGATTACCTCCAGCAGAACAAAGCTGGTGTGCCGAGCTGTAATTAGGAAGGAAACAAAGAGAACTTGGCCCGGAGGAGTGTGTAATTAAAACTCATTTCCATGTGAAAACGAGGAATCAGAGTTCAGCACCTGAGGCTGCAGAGACGGCAGCGTGACCGAACCTCTCAGGAATGTGAGTCGGTGTTAAAAACAGCCCCCGGGCTGCAGAAATAGACTCAGGTATTTAAAAAAAAAAAAAAAAAAAAAAAAAAAGGGCCGAGCCGCAAAGTGCCGGGAAATCTAAAGACGCCGGCGGCTGACAGAGCTGCAGATAGAGAGAGAGAGATTCAACACGAGAACACGTAGAAGTGCACAGACGAATGCATCAGGTGTCAACTAAACTAGTCAAATATTACACCAAATATTAAGATTATAATACAGAACTCATGTTAGAAACCTCTGAAAGTTTCAGGGTGAAATTAAAAGCTGGATAAAGTGTGAATCCATAATATATACAGTACAGGCCAAAAGTTTGGACACACCTTCTCATTCAATGTGTTTCCTTTTTATTTTCATGACTATTTACATTGTAGATTCTCACTGAAGGCATCAAAACTATGAATGAACACATATGGAATTATGTACTTAACAAAAAAGTGTGAAATAACTGAAAACATGTCTTATATTTTAGATTCTTCAAAGTAGCCACCCTTTGCTTTTTTATTAATAAGGGAAATAATTCCACTAATGAACCCTGACAAAGCACACCTGTGAAGGTAAAACCATTTCAGGTGACTACCTCATGAAGCTCATTGAGAGAACACCAAGGGTTTGCAGAGTTATCAAAAAAAGCAAATATATATACAGAAAAATGCAGAGTGTTTTTGTGATTGTTGAGGGGTAAAAATCCTTGATTATGCAGCATGTTTTGTTAAAAAAAATGCAATGGAATATAGAGGATGCAATTTTGTGCAATGAAATTGCGGGAACTTGCAAAAACTGTGGCTGTGTTAAGTAAACGCAACATTTTTCTACTTTCTGCTAAGATATATTATGGGACTTTTATTCCAACAAAAATGCGGGGATTATGAAATCATCTAAGTAACCGCATATTTTGCGCAGAAATCGGCAATTTATGCGGCGCAAGTGTGGCATATTTGAAAAAAATGCGCATAATTGCGTTCTTCTGGAGGGACTGCATATATATATATATATATATATTAGTGTTAGAAACTGTTTAAGTCACATTGTTATATGCTATGGTGTTTTATCCTGTTAAAGAGAGTTAGTTGTGGGTTACTAATTGTTGTTTTATAAAGTTACTACCATGAGGGAGAAGGGAACGCAGTTAAGGGCTGCAATGGAGGAACAAAAATGTAACATAACTGGACTATTTAGTCAATATCGGGGCCGATATCCGATCCTAATATCGGATCAGTGCACCCCTAGTTACATTTTCAATGCAGGACTTGTACTGTAACATGTTACACTGTGGTATTAGTACTTTTACTGCAAAGTAAGTAAAGTATCTGAATACTTCTTTCAGACCAGCTGTTCTCAGACCCCTCCCCCTCCCAAACAACAACAGGTTGTTAACTTCACACCTCCGAACCAGACCAGTGTGTCAAACAAACACTGGAAATCACAAAAAGATGCAACTGGTGCTGCTGAGCCTACAGTCAGGTCAGGAAACAGGTTCAACCCCCATCTACACACACACACACACACACACACAACACACACACACACACACACACACACACACACACACACACACACACACACACACACACACACACACACATACAGAGATATACACACACACACACACACACAGATACACACAGATACACACACACACACACACACACACAGACATACACACATACACACACACACAGATACAGAGATACACACACAGAGACACACACACACACACACACACACACACACACACACACACACATATACACACACACACAGATACAGAGATATACACACACACACACAGATACAGAGATATACACACACACACACACAGATATACACACACACACACACACAGATACAGACACACACACACACAGATACAGATATATACACACACACACAGAGATACACACACACACACAGAAACGGAGATATATATATACACACACACACACAGATACAGAGATATATACACACACACACACACACACACACACACACACACACAGATATACACACACACACACAACCCCCAACAATGAAAACGATGTCCTCCATGATGAACTGCTAGCAGCAAGAAGAAATGCCTCATTCCCAAAGTGTTCCGAGTTACATCATCACTGGTCTCGAGCTCAAACCTTAAAATAAGAATAGAAGAGAGCAGCAGCACGGCAGTGACATTCCGACATTCCTCTGTCAGCTGGTTTTCTCCATTTTGGTATAAAATAAAGATCACCACAGCACCGTGTCCGTCACAGTTAAGCAGCAACCCTTTCATCTCCACACAGCAGCAAGTCACACCAAACTCCGCAGAAAACTTCGCCAATTTACCGTGTTCCCCCTAGTATGCAACCGGGATTCCATCATTTGTCACCGCTGCAGATAGTTTTTTTGTCAATCTTAACGAGGTTGTCTTCGATTCGGTAGCCAGCTACCACACACCAAACACTAGTTTGATTTGTAAACTTAAAAAAAAAAAAAAACTGTTTACAGCCTGGGGACCGCTGCCCGCTGAGGTGTATTTAACTTTACCGTAAGAAGTGAAGCGGCAGAGGCAAACCTGATATGTAAAGTTGAATTTACGAGCGAAAAGTACGGTTTAAGGGTACTGGGTGTGTGCCGAATCAAAGAAAAGATCGTTACGAATAATAGAGTATGTTTTGTGGTTATTTATGTAGGTTATTTCATCGGGAAGCAATGAAATCTTAAAATGTTCGTAGGATTCGGCGAGGCAAACCTGATCTGTAAAGTTGGAATTTGCGACAAAAAGGTATGGTTTATGTGCATTGGGTTTATGCCGAATAAAAGAGAAGTTCTTTAGGAATTTAAAGATATACGTGATATACGTCTTCATTTATGTACGTGAGTTATCTGGAAGCAAGACAACCTTTATTTTAATTGAAGGGTTTTACACAGGGATTCAGCGCGACAGAGGGGAAATCTGAACTCTAAAGTTGGAATTTACGACTTAAAGTATAGTTTAGGTGTACTGGGTGTATCCCGAATAAAATAGTAGTTAGTCAGGAATTATAAAATATAAGTCTTTGTGTAAATATAAGTACATGATTTTATCAGGAAGCAAGACAACTTTGAATTGTAGGTTTTTTTACATAGGGATTCGGCGCGGTGGATCTCGCGCGTGTACAAGAGGGTGTTATCGAAGAGGATCTTACCGAGGTGCAGGGTGAGGTTGATGGAGTTCGGGTACTGGATGCCCGCCAGCATGGTCTGGCTCTGCCACCACGTAGTATCCTGCTGGTTGTTGTAGTCGGTCAGGTACACGGCGCTGTGGTGGTTCCGGGGGTCCCGGGCGTCGCAGATGTGGCACGACTTAGTGACCCCGGTGGCGCCGGTCTGCACGCAGTACTCCTCCGGGGGAGAGCCGCAGGTGTTGGTCGCCACCACGGTTACATTAAAAGCTGCGTTAACGAACTCGGGCATGCAGCGCTGCGCGCGGTTCTGCTCGTCCGAACATTCATCCATGGCGGCCCGGACGCACATCGCCACCCAGCTCCAGGCAACCAGAGCCCCGATCAAACGTCGCATTTTTTTTTTCAGTCCTCTCCGTCTCCAACGCCAACCAGAAAAAGGGGGTCAAAAAAACTCCGACACAAACTCTCCCTGAACTTATTCCGAAAGTTTTTGCCCAAACTAATCCCGTTATAGCGACAGATTCCCCGAGGAAAACGGCTACAACCAGAGAGTAACGCAGACAGCGGGTGGTTGTCTTCGCTCCAGGCCGAGTCCAGAGCTTGTGTCCCGGCTCTTCTCGCTGGTGTGAATGTCTAAGCTCGGGGAGGGCCTCAGCTCTTTGTGTCCGCGGCCATGCAACTCCAGCAAAACTCCAGCAGGAAAAGACGGGAGTCCAGACTACACCCAGTCCGCTACTGCGCAGGTCTGAGGCGCAGAGGACACTCCGGCCACTTCCGTGACAAAACCTCAGGAAAAAACCTTGGACGGTGGTGGGAGAAGTATTCAGATCATTTACTGCAGTAAAAGTACTGATACCACACTGTAAAAAATACTCTGTTACAGTACAAGTCCTGCAGTGAAAATGTTAATTTAGTAAAAGTGTGTAAGTATCATCAGGGGAATGTAGTTTAAGTATTAAATTATTAAACATCAGATTTTATAAACTATGTGTTCTGTGTGGAGTAATCTTAATGTGTAAGGTAACTAGTAACTAAAGTAACTAGTAACTAAAGCTGGAACAGATGAATGTAGTGGAGTAACTAAAGTAACTAGTAACTAAAGCTGGAACAGATGAATGTAGTGGAGTAACTAAAGTAACTAGTAACTAAAGCTGGAACAGATGAATGTAGAGGAGTAACTAAAGTAACTAGTAACTAAAGCTGGAACAGATGAATGTAGCGGAGTAACTAAAGTAACAAGTAACTAGAACTGTAACAGATGAATGTAGAGGAGTAACTAAAGTAACTAGTAACTAAAGCTGGAACAGATGAATGTAGCGGAGTAACTAAAGTAAATAGTAACTAAAGCTGGAACAGACGAATGTAGCTGAGTAACTAAAGTAACTAGTAACTAAAGCTGTAACAGATGAATGTAGTGGAGTAACTAAAGTAACTAGTAACTAAAGCTGTAACAGATGAATGTAGCGGAGTAACTAAAGTAACTAGTAACTAAAGCTGGAACAGACGAATGTAGCGGAGTAACTAAAGTAACTAGTAACTAAAGCTGGAACAGATGAATGTATAGGAGTAACTAAAGTAACTAGTAACTAAAGCTGGAACAGATGAATGTAGCGGAGTAACTAAAGTAACAAGTAACTAGAACTGTAACAGATGAATGTAGAGGAGTAACTAAAGTAACTAGTAACTAAAGCTGGAACAGATGAATGTAGCGGAGTAACTAAAGTAACTAGTAACTAAAGCTGGAACAGACGAATGTAACTAACTAAAGTAACTAGTAACTAAAGCTGTAACAGACGAATGTAGCGGAGTAACTAAAGTAACTAGTAACTAAAGCTGGAAAGATGAATGTAACAGAAGAATGTAACTAAAGAGAACATGAATGTAAAACTAAAGTAACTAGTAACTAAAGCTGTAACAGATGAACGTAGCGGAGTAACTAAAGTAACTAGTAACTAAAGCTGTAACAGATGAATGTAGTGGAGTAACTAAAGTAACTAGTAACTAAAGCTGTAACAGATGAATGTAGCGGAGTAACTAAAGTAACTAGTAACTAAAGCTGTAACAGATGAATGTAGTGGAGTAACTAAAGTAACTAGTAACTAAAGCTGGAACAGATGAATGTAGCTGAGTAACTAAAGTAACTAGTAACTAAAGCTGGAACAGATGAATGTAGTGGAGTAACTAAAGTAACTAGTAACTAAAGCTGGAACAGATGAATGTAGTGGAGTAACTAAAGTAACTAGTAACTAAAGCTGTAACAGATGAATGTAGCTGGAACAGATGAAAGTAACTAGTAACTAAAGTAACTAGATAACTAAAGCTGGAACAGACGAATGTAACTAGTAACTAAAGTAACTAGTAACTAAAGCTGGAACAGATGAATGTAGAGGAGTAACTAAAGTAACTAAACTAAAGCTGGAACAGATGAATGTAAAGGAGTAACTAAAGAACAGTAACTAGAACTGTAACAGATGAATGTAGAGGAGTAACTAAAGTAACTAGTAACTAAAGCTGAAACAGAACTAAATAGTAACTAAAGCTGGAACAGATGAATGTAACGGAAACTAAAGTAACTAGTAACTAAAGCTGGAACAGATGAATGTAGAGGAGTAACTAAAGTAACTAGTAACTAGAACTGTAACAGATGAATGTAGAGGAGTAACTAAAGTAAATAGTAACTAAAAAGCTGGAACAGATGAATGTAGCGGAGTAACTAAAGTAACTAGTAACTAAAGCTGGAACAGATGAATGTAGCGGAGTAACTAAAGTAACTAGTAACTAAAGCTGGAACAGATGAATGTAGCGGAGTAACTAAAGTAACTAGTAACTAAAGCTGGAACAGATGAATGTAGAGGAGTAACTAAAGTAACTAGTAACTAAAGCTGTAACAGACGAATGTAGCGGAGTAACTAAAGTAACTAGTAACTAAAGCTGTAACAGATGAATGTAGCGGAGTAACTAAAGTAACTAGTAACTAAAGCTGGAACAGATGAATGTAGCGGAGTAACTAAATTAACTAGTAACTAAAGCTGGAACAGATGAATGTAGTGGAGTAACTAGTAACTAAAGCTGGAACAGATGAATGTAGCGTAGTAACTAAAGTAACTAGTAACTAAAGCTGTAACAGATGAATGTAGCGGAGTAACTAATGTAACTGGTAACTAAAGCTGAAACAGATGAATGTAGCGGAGTAACTAAAGTAACTAGTAACTAATGTAACTGGTAACTAAAGCTGTAACAGATGAATGTAGTGGAGTAACTAAAGTAACTAATAACTAATGTAACTGGTAACTAAAGCTGTAACAGATGAATGTAGCGGAGTGAATAAAGTAACTAGTAACTAAAGCTGGAACAGATGAATGTAGTGGAGTAACTAAAGTAACTAGTAACTAAAGCTGAAACAGATGAATGTAGCGTAGTAACTAAAGTAACTAGTAACTAAATCTGGAACAGATGAATGTAGCGGAGTAACTAAAGTAACTAGTAACTAAAGCTGGAACAGATGAATGTAGTGGAGTAACTAAAGTAACTAGTAACTAAAGCTGTAACAGATGAATGTAGCGGAGTAACTAAAGTAACTAGTAACAAAAGCTGGAACAGACGAATGTAGCTGAGTAACTAAAGTAACTAGTAACTAAAGCTGTAACAGATGAATGTAGTGGAGTAACTAAAGTAACTAGTAACTAAAGCTGTAACAGATGAATGTAGCGGAGTAACTAAAGTAACTAGTAACTAAAGCTGGAACAGACGAATGTAGCGGAGTAACTAAAGTAACTAGTAACTAAAGCTGGAACAGATGAATGTAGAGGAGTAACTAAAGTAACTAGTAACTAAAGCTGTAACAGATGAATGTAGCGGAGTAACTAAAGTAACAAGTAACTAGAACTGTAACAGATGAATGTAGAGGAGTAACTAAAGTAACTAGTAACTAAAGCTGGAACAGATGAATGTAGCGGAGTAACTAAAGTAACTAGTAACTAAAGCTGTAACAGATGAATGTAGCGGAGTAACTAAAGTAAATAGTAACTAAAGCTGGAACAGACGAATGTAGCGGAGTAACTAAAGTAACTAGTAACTAAAGCTGTAACAGATGAATGTAGCGGAGTAACTAAAGTAACTAGTAACTAAAGCTGGAACAGATGAATGTAGCGGAGTAACTAAAGTAACTAGTAACTAAAGCTGGAACAGATGAATGTAGAGGAGTAACTAAAGTAACTAGTAACTAAAGCTGTAACAGACGAATGTAGCGGAGTAACTAAAGTAACTAGTAACTAAAGCTGTAACAGATGAATGTAGCGGAGTAACTAAAGTAACTAGTAACTAAAGCTGGAACAGATGAATGTAGCGGAGTAACTAAAGTAACTAGTAACTAAAGCTGGAACAGATGAATGTAGTGGAGTAACTAAAGTAACTAGTAACTAAAGCTGGAACAGATGAATGTAGTGGAGTAACTAAAGTAACTAGTAACTAAAGCTGTAACAGATGAATGTAGCGTAGTAACTAAAGTAACTAGTAACTAAAGCTGGAACAGATGAATGTAGTGGAGTAACTAAAGTAACTAGTAACTAAAGCTGGAACAGATGAATGTAGTGGAGTAACTAAAGTAACTAGTAACTAAAGCTGTAACAGATGAATGTAGCGTAGTAACTAAAGTAACTAGTAACTAAAGCTGGAACAGATGAATGTAGCTGAGTAACTAAAGTAACTAGTAACTAAAGCTGTAACAGATGAATGTAGCGGAGTGACTAAAGTAACTAGTAACTAAAGCTGAAACAGATGAATGTAGCGGAGTAACTAAAGTAACTAGTAACTAATGTAACTGGTAACTAAAGCTGTAACAGATGAATGTAGTGGAGTAACTAAAGTAACTAATAACTAATGTAACTGGTAACTAAAGCTGTAACAGATGAATGTAGCGGAGTGAATAAAGTAACTAGTAACTGAAGTAACTAGTAACTAAAGCTGGAACAGATGAATGTAGTGGAGTAACTAAAGTAACTAGTAACTAAAGCTGAAACAGATGAATGTAGCGTAGTAACTAAAGTAACTAGTAACTAAATCTGGAACAGATGAATGTAGCGGAGTAACTAAAGTAACTAGTAACTAAAGCTGGAACAGATGAATGTAGTGGAGTAACTAAAGTAACTAGTAACTAAAGCTGGAACAGATGAATGTAGCGGAGTAACTAAAGTAACTAGTAACTAAAGCTGGAACAGATGAATGTAGTGGAGTAACTATATATATATAAGTATATATATATATATATATATATATATATATATATATATATATATATATATATATATTATACGGTATAATTAATATATATATATATATATATATATATATATATATATATATATATATATATATATAATATATATTATACCGGTGTATATATATATAAACACCAAATATTAAGATGATAATAACAAACTCATGTTAGAAACCTTTGAAAGTTTGAGGGTGAAATTAAAAGTTGGATAAAGTATATACACACACACACACTCTCTCCGGGAACCATCACCTTATCGTGGTGGAGAGGTTTGTGTGTCCCTATGACCCTGAGGGCTGTGTTGTCTGGAGCTTTGTGCTCCTGGTAGGGTCTCCTATGGTACAGTGGTCTCAGGTGAGGGGCCAGACAAAGAACGGTTCAAAAACCCTATGGAACAACGTAGAAGAGGTGAAGTGACCCTGCCCGGAGGAAGCCCGGGGCCCCCGTCTGGAGCCAGGCCCAGATGGCGGGCTCGTCGGCAAGCGCCTGTTGGCCGGGTTTGCCACGGAGCCCGGCCGGGCACAGCCCGAAGAAGCAACGTGGCAACTCCCTCTCCAGCCCATGGGCCCACCACCTGTGGGAGGAACCGCTGGGGTCGGGTGCGCTGCCACACGGTGCGGGAGGTGGAGCGCTACTGGTTAGATCTGGTGGGGCTTAGTCTCGGTTCTGGAACCATACTCCTGGATAGGGGTTGGACTCTTTTCTTCTCCGGAGTTGCCCAGGGTGTGAGGCGCCGGGCGGGTGTGGGGATACTCACAAGCCCCCGGCTGAGCGCCGCTACGTTGGAGTTTACCCCGGTGGACGAGAGGGTCGCCTCCCTACGCCTGCGGGTTGTGGGGGGGAAAACTCTGACTGTTGTTTGTGCATATGCACCAAACAGGAGTTCGGAGTATTCGGCCTTCTTGGAGACCTTGAATGGAGTCCTGCATGGGGCGCCAGTGGGGGACTCCATTGTTCTGCTGGGGGACTTCAACGCACACGTGGGCAATGATGGAGACACCTGGAGAGGCGTGATTGGGAGGAACGGCCTCCCTGATCTAAACCAGAGTGGTTGTTTGTTGTTGGACTTCTGTGCTAGTCATGGATTGTCTATAACGAACACCATGTTCGAACATAGGGATGCTCATAAGTGTACATGGTACCAGAGCACCCTAGGCCGAAGGTCAATGATCGATTTCATAATCGTTTCATCTGATCTGAGGCTTTATGTTTTGGACACTCGGGTGAAGAGAGGGGCAGAGCTGTCAACCGATCACCATCTGGTGGTGAGTTGGGTCAGAGGGTGGGGGAAGACTCCGGACAGACCTGGTAAGCCCAAACGGGTAGTGCGGGTAAATTGGGAACGTCTGGAGGAGGCCCCTGTCCGACAGACTTTCAACTCACACCTGCGGTGGAGCTTTTTGTGCATCCCTGTGGAGGCTGGGGGCATTGAACCCGAGTGGACAATGTTCAAAGTTTCCATTGCTTAATCCGCGGCGAGGAGCTGTGGTCTTAGGGTCTTAGGTGCCTCAAGGGGCGGTAACCAACGAACACCGTGGTGGACACCGGTGGTCAGGGAAGCCGTCCGACTGAAGAAGGAGTCTTTCCGGGATATGTTATCCCAGAGGACTCCGGAGGCAGTTGCAGGATACCGAAGGGCCCGAAGGGCTGCAGCCTCTGCCGTGAAAGAGGCAAAGCAGCGGGTGTGGGAGAAGTTTGGAGAAGACATGGAGAAGGACTTTCGTTCGGCACCAAGGTGCTTCTGGAAAACTGTCAGGAGGGGGAAGCGGGGAACCATCCAAGCTGTGTACAGTAAGGATGGGACACTGTTGACCTCAACTGAGGAGGTAATAGGGCGGTGGAAGGAGCACTTTGAGGAACTCCTAAATCCGATGGTGGATTGTTGTCAATTTCCCTGGTGGAAGTTGCTGAGGTAGTTAAACAACTCCACAGTAGCAAAGCCCCGGGGATTGATGAGATCCGTCCAGAAATGCTCAAGGCTCTGGGTGTGGAGGGGCTGTCCTGGTTGACACGCCTCTTCAACATTGCGTGGAAGTCTGGGACGGTGCCTAAGGAGTGGCAGACTGGGGTGGTGGTTCCCCTTTTAAAAAAAGGGGGACCAGAGAGTGTGTGCCAATTACAGGGGTATCACACTTCTCAGCCTCCCTGGTAAAGTCTACTCCAAGGTGCTGGAAAGGAGGGTTCGGCCGATAGTCGAACCTCGGGTTGAGGAGGAACAATGCGGATTCCATCCTGTTCATGGAACAACGGACCAGCTCTTCACTCTCGCAAGGATCCTGGAGGGAGCCTGGGAGTATGCCCAACCGGTCTACATGTGTTTTGTGGATCTGGAGAAGGCGTATGACCGGGTCCTCCGGGAGATACTGTGGGAGGTGCTGCGGGAATATGGGGTGAGGGGTCTCTACTCAGGGCCCTTCCAATCTCTGTACGACCAAAGTGAGAGCTGTGTCCGGGTTCTCGGCAGTAAGTCGGACTCGTTTCAGGTGAGGGTTGGCCTCCGCCAGGGCTGCGCTTTGTCACCAATCCTGTTTGTAACATTTATGGACAGGATATCGAGGCGTAGTCGGGGTGGGGAGGGGTTGCAGTTTGGTGGGCTGGGGATCTCATCGCTGCTCTTTGCAGATGATGTGGTCCTGATGGCATCATCGGCCTGCGACCTTCAGCACTCACTGGGTCGGATTGCAGCCGAGTGTGAAGCGGTTGGGATGAGGATCAGCACCCCTACCTGAATCTCCAGGTAGGGAATGAGTCCTTACCCCAAGTGAAGGAGTTTAAGTACCTTGGTGTCTTGTTCGCGAGTGAGGGGACAATGGAGTGGGGGATTGGTCGGGGGATTGGTCGGAGAATCGGCGCAGCGGGTGCGGTATTGCATTCAATCTATCGCACCGTTGTGACGAAAAGAGAGCTGAGCCAGAAGGAAAAGCTCTCGATCTACCGGTCAGTTTTCGTTCCTACCCTCACCTATGGTCATGAAGGCTGGGTCATGACCGAAAGAACGAGATCCAGGGTACAAGCGGCTGAAATGGGTTTCCTCAGGAGGGTGGCTGGCGTCTCCCTTAGAGATAGGGTGAGAAGCTCAGTCATCCGTGAGGAGCTCGGAGTAGAGCCGCTGCTCCTTTGCGTCGAAAGGAGCCAGTTGAGGTGGTTCGGGCATCTGGTAAGGATGCCCCCTGGGCGCCTCCCTAGGGAGGTGTTCCAGGCACGTCCAGCTGGGAGGAGGCCTCGGGGAAGACCCAGGACTAGGTGGAGGGAGGTCCAGCTGGGAGGAGGCCTCGGGGAAGACCCAGGACTAGGTGGAGGGATTATATCTCGGGATCCCCCAGTCGGAGCTGGTTAATGTTGCTCGGGAAAGGGAAGTTTGGGGTCCCCTGCTGGAGCTGCTCCCCCCGCGACCCGACACCGGATAAGCGGACAAAGATGGATGGACACACACACACACACACACACACAGAGACACACACACACACACACACACACAGACAAACACACACACACACACAAACACACGCACACACACACACACACACACACACACACACACACACACACACACACACACACACACAAACACACACACACACACACACAAACACACGCACACAGACACATGCACACACACACACAGGTTGGTGCATTCATACATAAACATAATAAACATTGTTATGAGATGAATACATATAACTGTTGACGTAACTTCTGCTGTCCTCGGGTCACCATTTATCAGAAAGATTCTACATCAGAAATTTGGGTTTCTTTCAAACCAATAATTAAAAGTGTTTTATTAACATTGAAAAAATAAATTGATAAAATAACGTTGAAAAAAGTGATGAAAATGGCAGAAAATGTTTCAAAATCGTGGGGAAAATACCAACAAATACAATGTAAAACATGCCAAAATAACTTGGAGAACAGAAAGAAACACACACACACACACACACTAACATAAGACAAAGAGGTGGCGCCCCCTGCTGCTCACCTGCTGCTAGTGCACCATGTATGACTGAAATATTACTCCACCATTTACACACACACACAAAGAGACACACAGAGAGACACACACACACACACACACACACACACACACACACACACACACACACACACACACACACACACACAATTGAAGGTAGAAATACTGCCGTGTAATACTTCATAACAAAACATTGATCTTAGAGACTGTATACATATATATTGTCCTATGCACTACATGATATGTATTTATGGATCATGATAGTATTTTATGTTTGTTATTACTGCTATTTCAAATGAGCCACAGTCTACATATTATCTGACCAGATTATTTAAAAAACTACAAAAATAAGTTTTGATCTGTGCCATTTCCTCAGGTAGCTTAGCACAGTGTGTAGACTTCTCTTTCTTTGTATAATGTATTGGAGTAATAAAATACACACCCATTACATCATTTGCATTGTTGTTGTTGCAGACTCTATCTCTCAGCATCCCACTTCAATGAGAATGCCAACCGGCCACAGTCAACAAGAGCTCTGGGAGATCCTGCCCTTAAACTGGCCTTCCCTAAAGCGAAGAAATGGGGATACAGCCTCAAATGAGAGAAAATTGAGCCGACATTCTGTAAGTAAATTATCACAACAACATGCAACATTAATTCAATTTTATTTTATTGATAGTGTCAAGTCATAAGAGAAGTTTTCTCAGGGCATTTCATGTAGAGCAGGTACAATCACAAACATCTACCAGAGCCGCATATTTTACATCAGAAGAGCAAACTATAATTCTACATAAATATGAAGAAGACAGACACTATTTTACAGGCAAAACACAATACAGTCGCTGCTTCCTAAAACAGGAAGACAGCTGACAAAAAAAAAAGCCGACGCTGTAGACACGCAAATCACAACGCTTATTAATATCACTTCTCCATCAGTCAGGACCAAGATCTGACCATAATTACACGGTGCTTTCCATAAACTGCTTTAGACTATTATTTTAGTTGCAACCCCAACAGTGGTAAGATATCGTGAGAGCAAATAAATTATATAACAACATGATTCAAACCGCAACACGTGGCTCAAGAAGCCGACAAATAGCCCTGTACGTAATTACCTCCGCTGAAAATCTATATCTTTCATAACAAGTGATCCACCGTCGGGATACACTAAACCCTGGGTTGAACCTGAAGTTACCTCGTTAATGCCAAATCTCGCGTCGTATTGCTATTGTTTTTATTAGTCATATTTATATTATTATCTCTTCCTTTCTTGTTGATGAAAGTTTCTCTCTGCAAAATAATTAATTCATATGTTACACTTAAAATGATTTTACATTAAACATCTATTTCTGTAAAAATACAGATACAGTTCAGGTCAGGATCACTCGTTCGTACGTGATGTACTGGCGATTACTTCTACTGTCAGCATTAGCTACTGATGCCCAGTGTAGTGTAAAGCCTAGAGCGCCCTCTGCTGACATGCTGAGCTTAGCAGCAACAACCTCACCCATTCAAACACATGTACTTGTACATGTACTGTGACCAGACAGAGATACAGAGAAGTAATAAAATAGTTTATTTATGTTTTGAGTCCTTGGGTTCTAATCAGTTCAATTATTAAAACGGGGGCTGTAACGGCTGTATTTCCAGACTTTGACATTTGATGATATATGCACAGTATTAAAGACAGATAGTTATGTACACTGTGTTGTGCAGTTATCTAATGCTAGGGTATTTGATGCTATCCTGTATTCCATGCAGTCGGGTCATCTCCTCCTCCTGCGCTCCGTAGCTGACAATGTGACGGCGAGACAGCGCTGATTAAATATTAAGAACACATTTTTATTTAAGATTTGAGTTGGAGGTGTTTATGGAACAATTATGACTCAGTACAAGCGCAAATAACACTGCTTGATTTAATTTTCATGGTAACGTGGATGATATATGAGTGAAAGAATGTGCGTGAGGCATCAATACTAGAAAATATTACGAGTAATCTTATTCCCATTTACTTTCTTCAGTCTGACTTCAGTTCACCACCTCACCATCTGCGTCGCCAATTCCTGTTTTGTCTCCAAAATGTGCGTACGCACGGGTCAGAGTTTGTGTGGATGACAGCACATTCTCCCATCAAGTTTGTTTTATATAAATCACAACCTTTGCATGGGAAATGGCGTACGCACATTTTCAGCCCTGTTTTGTGCGTACGCCACGTTTATAAATGAGACCCCTGGTTGTGTAGGTGGAAGATCCATTAGAGTCCTTGCCAGTAAGATGTTTGTCCTCTTCTCTCTCAGGACATCCTGTAGTTTATCTCTGACTTCCGACACGGCTGCTGTTACGTCCTCAAAGCAGCTCAGAGGACGGATATCGATGCTGGATGTTGATTGGCTGAGTGGTGACAGTGAGGGGTAGTTGTGTAGAAACTGGTTGTGATCCTCTGTGTGTGAGAGCTTCTTCAGCTCAGCGTCTTTCCTCTTCAGCTCAGTGATCTCCTGCTCCAGCTTCTCCTGAAGCTCTTTGACTCGACTCACTTCACTTTTCTGCTGGGATCTGACCTGCTGCTTCACATCAGAGCTTCTTTTCTCCAGGAGACGGATCAGCTCGGTGAAGATCTTCTCGCTGTCCTCCACTGCTTTATCAGCAGAGTCATTGATAACCTCCACCTGCTGTTGAAGCAGCTTCACATCTTTCTCTCTGTCCTGGATTCTCTGCTGGATCTTTAGTGGACTCCCCTCAAGCTTTTTTGCCTCTCAGTCCTTTCTGCTGCAGCTGAGACTGTGTCGTGGCCTTTATGTTCCTCCATTAAGCAGAGATAACAGATAAGCTGCTGATCAGTACGACAGAAAATCTTCATCACCTCATCATGACGAGAGCAGATGTTCTCCTGGAGCTTCTTGGAGGGCTCCACCAGCTTGTGTTTCTTTAACGGAGCCACATCATAATGAGGCTGGAGGTGTTGATCACAGTGGCCCTCATTTATGAAACGTGCATACGACCTACGCAAAGCTCGGCATTTATCAATTTGGACGTGAGCGTAGGCTGCGATCAAATCTCACGTCTGGTCTGAACTCGTGTACGCAAGTTTCTGAGTCAGCGTGGCCTTGCGGTGCAGCATATTATCAGTTTAACAGGAGAAGGAGAAGTCATCAGTTGATCACTTATCAGCAATGGCAGATCTGGCTCTTTTAGAAGACCACTATGAGCCGGAATAATATTACACGCCTATACACGCCAGAAAAAGTCTGCATTGTTTTAGCCTGTGGGGTTCTGCACAACATCTCGCAGGGAAACTGGGTGCCATAAATGTAGCGATGGAGCCAGATGACCCGATGCCCAGAGAGCAGTGTCCAGAACAGCCCCCACTGAAGGAGACAGGATATTATTATTCCTCGCTTTTAAAAGGTAGCCTATAGTGTTATGTTTGGCAATGATATTCATAGGCTACAGGAAACATTACGATGCACAACATTTTTATTTATTATTCAGGTTTTCATTTCTATGTCGTGAACGATTTATTTCTGCCATTGACCGAGTTATTTCGGCTTGTTTTCTGCTGTCAGGAGACAGGGTCGGGGTGGTGGTCCAGCACGGGGAGGGAGGACACGCACTCTGAGGGAGGACACGCACTCTCCCTCAGCTGTTGTCTCGTTCTGACTCATGAAAAAAAACGCGAGTAAAATAAAAGACACTGCATAAACTCCGCTACCGTGTGTTTATTTAAATATAGGTACACCATGTAGGCCTAAGAGATTACAATAGAAGCCTGTATATTACTATTAGGACTATAGAAAATGCGTCAAGGATATATAAACTAAACTTCAGCTGGAGTCCGATTTACCACGGCAACACTGTTGACCACATCAGTGATCTCTTTCCATCCCTCATTCTTTCTACAGCCTTTAATAACAGTTTTCAGGCTGCCAAAAAGTACACACGTTAGTGCAAATGAACCGGAGATATCAGGGTTTCAATCTCCACCTCTGAAAAGTGCCTCTTCTCAGCCGGATTACGTCTCGCCATGTCGTAAATTGTAGGGGCGAGGCCTCAAAACTGAGAATATATTGGGGCCATCCCTCCAGCTAGTCCTGGGTCTTCCCCGAGGCCTCCTCCCAGCTGGACGCGCCTGGAACACCTCCCTAGGGAGGCGCCCAGGGGGCATCCTTACCAGATGCCCGAACCACCTCAACTGGCTCATTTCGACGCAAAGGAGCAGCGGCTCTACTCCGAGCTCCTCACGGATGACTGAGCTTCTCACCCTATCTCTAAGGGAGACGCCAGCCACCCTCTTGAGGAAACCCATTTCGGCCGCTTGTACCCTGGATCTCGTTCTTTCGGTCATGACCCAGCCTTCATGACCATAGGTGAGGGTGGGAAGGAAAACTGACCGGTAGATCGAGAGCTTTGCCTTCTGGCTCAGCTCTCTTTTCGTCCCAACGGTGCGATAAATTGAATGTTGCTGCGCCGATTCTCCGACCAATCTCCCGCTCCATTGTCCCCTCACTCGCGAACAAAACCCCAAGGTACTTGAACTCCTTCACTTGGGGTAAGGACTCATTCCCTACCTGGAGTAGGCACTCCATTGGTTTCCTGCTGAGAACCATGGCCTCCGATTTAGAGGTGCTGATCCTCATCCCAACTGCTTCACACTCGGTTGCGAACCGATCCAGTGAGTGCTGAAGGGCTCAGGCCGATGATGCCATCAGGACTACATCATCTCATCTCATCATCCCACCGAACTGCAACCCCTCCCCACCCCGACTACGCCTGGATATCCTGTCCATAAATATTACAAACAGGATTGGTGACAAAGCGCAGACCTGGCGGAGGCCAACCCTCACCTGAAACGAGTCCGACTTACTGCCGAGAACCCGGACACAGCTCTCACTTTGGTTGTACAGAGATTGGATGGCCAGGACGGAATCCGCATTGTTCCTCTTCAACCCGAGGTTCGACTATCGGCCGAACCCTCCTTTCCAGCACCTTGGAGTAGACTTTACCAGGGAGACTGAGAAGTGTGATACCCCTATAATTGGCACACACCCTCTGGTCCCCCTTTTTAAAAAGGGGAACCACCACCCCGGTCTGCCACTCCTTTGTCCCAGACTTCCACGCAATGTTGAAGAGGCGTGTCAACCAGGACAGCCCCTCCACACCCAGAGCCCTGAGCATTTCTGGACGGATCTCATCAATCCCCGGGGCTTTGCCACTGTGGAGTTGTTTGACTACATCAGTGACTTCCGCCTGGGAAATTGACGACAATCCCCCGTTATCCTCCAGCTCTGCCTCTAACATAGAGGGCGACTCCCCTCAAGCTCTTTCTGCCTCTCAGTCCTTTCTGCTGCAGCTGAGATTGTGTCGGGGCCTTTATGTTCATCCAAAGAGCAGAGATAACAGACAAGCTGCTGATCAGTACGGCAGAAAATCTTCATCACCTCATCATGACGAGAGCAGATGTTCTCCTGGAGCTTCTTGGAGGGCTCCACCAGCTTGTGTTTCTTTAACGGAGCCACATCATAATGAGGCTGGAGTTGTTGATCACAGTAAGAGGCCAAACAGACCAGACACAACCTGTGTGCTTTTAGTTTCCTCCCAGTGCAGAAATCACAACGCTGTGATAACGCTTGTCTGACTATTACTGATCTGTGACTGTCTTATCAAGGGTTCCTGGTTCAAGGTTCAAAGTACAGCTTTATTGCCCTGATACGATACAGGTAGGGACTATAAAACTTTAGTACATTCCAATAAGGGAGCAACACTTTGAGTTTGTACATTGTTTCGTCATTTAAAATAATATCTGATATCTGCTCCATATCTGAAAACATGAAGTTTTTAGTTGTAAAATACATCTTGACTTCTTATGTTTTGGCTGCATATTTCTCCATCTCTTTGTCAAAGTCTGCTAAATTGTCTTTTACTGGTTCATAACACCTGAATGATAACAGGAAGTTATCAAACTAAACTGTCATACAATGCTTAAATTGTTGTTTTATAATCTCACATCTTCAAATGATTAAATCCTAGAATGTGTGTGAAAATTAACACTCTGAACACAGGTGCATCACAAGGTGCCATGTTATCACCTTTGTTATTTTCTCTGTAAACCACTAAGTGTAAAATCCAACCCTGACTCTTTAACTTCCTACAGTGTGCTGACAATGTGGTACTGGTTGGCCTTCTGTGTGAGGGGGACTCTGCAACAGGTTGTACGTATTTTAATCATGTCATTTTTCTGCAGCAGAGGTGTGAGGAGAGTGTGTTTAATACATGAAGGTGAAACCAAAGAACAACACACAAGAAACTCCTGATAAACATTAACTGTTGACCATCACTGGATCCCCGGTATCAGAAATTTGAAATATGTTGGAACTGAGATTGATGGCCGCCTTAACTTCACACATAGATCTGACTATATTTTAAAGGAAGCCACGCAGAGATTGTTTCTGCACTTTTAGTGGTTTGACACCATTTACCACAATGTGTGACTCAATGCATGTTTATTATAAAACGTTCCTATCAGCCTAAAAACATGTTTTTAAGTAAAACATGCAGACAGTGAGCTAAGCTGCTTTAACCTCCACTACATCCCAGCTTATCATGATGAAGGCGCCCTCTTGTGTCTTGCATCAGTTTTTACATTTCACTTGTTAACATGCTGGGATGTTCACTGCAGGAAGACATGTCCAAACTTTAAACACTAATGAGACACTTCAAAATATGTAATATCTCACTGTGTCAGCTTAGTCACACCCTGTAACACTGGTGCTGCATTCAAGTCTCATTGAAAACATGGGAGAGAAGAGTTAAAGCTCTCAGGTTGAATATAGTATTTGGGAATGTAAGATTTGAGGCTAAACGTTAAAATGTCTCTGACTTATTGGTATTCTAATGAATCAACGTGGAAATACTTGTAACCAAATGTAAAGAATCAACTACACAATTATTATTATTAAATTAGTTATTTTATGAGTGTCAGGACTTTTAAGTCTGTGTAAAAATCCTCTACATTAACTCAGTTCACAAAAAAAATGTTAGTTGTAAAAAACAAGAGATAGAAAAGTGCTCATTTCTCTGTGACAAAGCTGTTTTAGTGAGAAAAGTAGAAAGGACCGGGACTGACTGACTCTAAAAGGGGTGATAGAATGCAAAACTGATTTCACCCTGTCGCCCCAACATTTACATAGGCTACACAACTGACCTGAGATCAGGTAGTCTTCTGAATCTAGGTCACGCAGATCTCTGCTATTCCGACAAACAATGTATAACTTTGTTTGTTTCTATGTAGTTTGCTCAAACCAATCAGCGCGTAGCTCATTCTGAATATTCATGAGCATACCATATTTGGAAGAAAAGCTCTTGTTCCAAATAGAGCCATATTCACAGGGTAGTTAAGAGCCTAATAAAATAGCATTTGGGCAATTTTCAGCCCAACCAATGTTACATACCCCATTAGGAGACCTTAATGAACAGTGTAAAATACCCTATATAATCATTCTATCACCCCTTAAACATGAACTCTGTACTTTGTGGTGTTTCAGTGGGAGATCTGCCTCAGTTATAATCTCATATCAGTTTCACATTTTCTCCATCATCTCTGTATGAATCCATGGAATCAAGACAAGAAGAAAATACTTTGTTCATGTTAGTTTATTCATCATGTAAACCTTCAGTTTGTTCACACATCCCATCAGTAAAGTCTGTTCTATGATATTTATGTATAGATTCACTTCATCCACACAATCGTTTTTTTTTTAAATCTCAGATATGTAAAAGACAATAATGCATAATCTCCTCATTGATTATGATCAGGATAAACAGATAAATGTGATTATAGATTTCTTAACAAAGAGAACAAAGTATAGAGGATAAAGGAGATCTGGTGCTATCTCTCTTCAGACCCATGATGTGGAAGAGAAACAACATCATACAAATACATCGATACAAATATTCATCAAACATTTAGAGAGCAGAGAAGTTTTCATTCTCAGTTCAGGTCAACAAACATCATCATGAGCAGTGATAGTCTCCGTGGCTAAACAGACACAGGAAGGAGTCACCTAAAGATACTCAAACATTTACACAAGAACTAATGACAAGATGTCAAAGGACATCCCATAATGTTTGACTGACAGCTGATTTCTGTGCAGTGAAGAAATGTCACAACGATCATCTCTCAGCAACAAACATGGAGACTAAATAAGTTGGAGAGTAAAAACAGAGATTAACCCTTAAGGACTTCTGTCTATTTCAGTTTACACAACTCAGCTGTGTCTCCATTTAAAGATCCAAACAAGCCATTAAACCTTAGTCCAGCATAGAGAGGCTGAGTGAATGTGGTCTGGACTCTGTGGAGGAGAGTCATGGTTTCAGAGACACTGTAGAAGGACAGAATACCTGGACTGTGATCCAGGTACACTCCTACTCTGGAGGACACAGGACCTGAGACGGGAGTTCGGACATTGTTGTAATAAAAGTAACTGCTACTGTCTAAAGCCCAGGATTTGTTATTTCGTCCAAATCCACATTCAGTTGACCCCCCTGCTCTGCTGATATTCTTGTATGCAACTGCTACAGAAACGTTACCCATCTTCTCCACCTCCCAGTAACAACATCCAGTCAGAACCTCTCTACTCAGGACCTGAGGCCATATAGTGAATCTTTTTGGGTGACTAGAATAAGCCTGTTGTTGTCTCATTACTGTTGCTTTTCTGTTCCCATCAGATAATAACAGATGTGTGTAAGCTGTGTTTGGATCCAGTTTGATTTCTCGTGAATATTGTAAGAAGTCAGTTCTGGTCTTGGGCTCTGGTTCTGACAGTGAAAAATCCTCTGGAGTCAGCAGGGGCGTAGCAAAAACTTCTGGTCCCTGTACATACGCATTCTCTGTGGGCCCCTTCCAGTATCTCAAATCTTTGTGGTCCCTTCTCACATGAGGGTCCTGTTTGCTCTGTCTTCTGTTAACCACCAGTCCTACAGTCCTTCCTGTCAGTAAGAGATTTGTCCTCTCCTCTCTCAGGACATCCTGTAGTTTATCTCTGACTTCGGACACGGCCGCTGTCAAGTCCTCAAAGCAGCTCAGAGGATGGATATGGATGCTGGATGCTGATTGGCTGAGTGGTGACAGTGAGGGGTAGTTGTGTAGAAACTGGTTGTGATCCTCTGTGTGTGAGAGCTTCTTCAGCTCAGCGTCTTTCCTCTTCAGCTCAGTGATCTCCTGCTCGAGCTTCTCCTGAAGCTCTTTGACTCGACTCTCTTCACTTTTCTGCTGGGATCTGACCTGCTGCTTCACATCAGAGCTTCTTTTCTCCAGGAGACGGATCAGCTCAGTGAAGATCTTCTCGCTGTCCTCCACTGCTTTATCAGCAGAGAGACTGATGGCCTCCGCCTGCTGTTGAAGCAGCTTCACATCTTTCTCTCTGTCCTGGATTCTCTGCTGGATGGTCTGTTGACTCCCCTCGAGCTCTCTCTGCCTCTCAGTCCTTTCTGCTGCAGCAGAGACTGTGTCGTGGCCTTTATGTTCCTCCATTAAGCAGAGATAACAGATTAGCTGCTGATCAGTACGGCAGAAAATCTTCATCACCTCATCATGACGAGAGCAGATGTTCTCCTGGAGCTTTTTGGAGGGCTCCACCAGCTTGTGTTTCTTTAATTGAGGAACATCATAATGAGGCTGGAGGTGTTGATCACAATAAGACATCAGACACATTAAACAGGACTTGATGGCTTTCAGTTTTCTCCCAGTGCAGACATCACAGGCCACATCTCCAGCTCCAGCATAGCAGTGATCAGCAGGAGCAGCTTGGAGTCCAGTCTTCTTCAGCTCCTCCACTAAATCTGCTAACATGGTGTTTTTCAGCAGGACAGGCCTCGGTGTGAAAGTCTGCCTGCACTGAGGACAGCTGTGGATGTTCTTACGATCCTCTTCATCCCAGTGGCTTTGAATACAGTTCATGCAGTAGTTGTGTCCACAGGGAGTAGTTACCGGATCCTTCAGTAGATCCAGACAGATGGAACAAGAGAAGGTCTCCCGGTCCAGCTGAACTCCTTTCTGCGCCATCTCACCTCTTTTCTATTTCTTGCTTGTCTGACTGTGAGTTTTCTGTGACTGCTTTATCAAGTGTTCCAGGTTCAAGGTTCAGCTGTATTGTCATTACACAACACAGGGAGGGACTATAGAGCTTTAGTACCTTCCAGGAAAAGGGGCAGTACTTTGAGTTTGAACTTTGTTTCCTTAATTAAAACTACACCTCAGTTGAAATCTGAAAACATGAAGTTTTTAATTGTATAATACATTTTGACTTCTCAGGTTTTGGTAATGGCTCCAAAATTCTCTGAGTTGTACTCAAACTTTTTTTTTAGTTTTCTTCTTCTTGTTCAAAATCAGCTGACTCAATTGCTGTATAATAATCTTTTCATGTTTAGATTGCAAAATGCGAGATAAGGACTCTGAAGACATGTTCATCACAAGATGCCATTTTATTAGCATTGTTAGTTTAATATTCAACATAGCGTCACAGTTTCAGCAGGTGGACCCAAATGTAAGACTCTCCAGGCAGAAGTGCAGAACAAACACGCTTTATTTTGACGCTACAACTTACAAACTCTCAACTACAAACCTACAAACGAACAGGACTCTCACGGGACAAACAGAGAGAGATGAACCGACAAGAGACAAAGGAACACAGGGGTGTAGAAATACACAGACCAATGAACAGAAAGACAGGGGATTGGACAAGACAGTAACGAGCAACAGGTGACAGCAGAACCTTGAGGGAAACTAACTAGACAGGAAGTGCAGACCATATAAGGGGATGGGCGGAGACAAAGACACATGACAGACAGGTAGCCACAGAACACGTGGTACACAGCAACAAGCACAAATCACAACACAATACACAAAATGGCCACAAGAGTGGCACAAAGGCAGTCAGTCACAGCCGGATCCTGACACAGATGCTACGTTTACACGTTACCGGCTAGTTTTATAAACAGACATTTCAACCTCTCCGTTTTCAGAAAAGTGTTCATTTATATGTACCCGTGTATATATGCCGTGAATGCCGTCAAGACCACGCCAGACCTGTAGGTGGCGGTGTAACGAGAAGCTCAAGCCCACGTTAGTTAGCCAATCAGAATCCTGACAATAGCAACAACACACAATCACGTCCTCTTTCTCTCTCTCTCGGCTGCCTAAACCTCCGTTTCTCTCAGTTTACGTGCAAACGTGCAAACGAAGATTTCCAAAATCTCCACTTTGGCCTGAGTTTTTAGAAATAATCGTTTTCTGTGATAAAAACAGGGTTTTCGTGTAAATGAGAGGCCAAACTGCAGGAAAATATCTGCGTCTTCCCTTCGTGTAAACGGGGCCTGAGTGTAACCCTGATGTCTGAGTAGATTTACCCTGAGATGGAAACTGAGAGTTTTTGGTTCCAGAACAGCTGATTTGAGTTGGTTCAATCAACTCGGAGTATGTTCACTCAGGGTTACGCGCGTGCACAACCACTATAAAAAGGCTGCATGAATGGAGCCATGATTCTACGATTCACCATGGCAACAACCACAAACAAATGGCTCTCACTGGTTTGTGTCCAGGGAACACTACAAAAACGTTTAAAAACCTTTCAGAGCGAGTCACACTTTTCTGACAGCTCTGCATACAGTGGCTTACTATTACAGTATGATCCGTATACACACCAATACACACAGATACACATACAGTGGCTTTACTATTACAGTATGATCCGTACATACCAATAAAGAAAACTGCCGTTTGCAAAAAACGTAATGCGACACAAAGAATCTGCTGGGATGTTAAAGCCTGTCCACGATGGTTGATGTTAGTGATATGAGGATGGATAAGGTATCTACATATCTAATGGACTGTGATAAAAAAAAAAAATACCTCTCAAATTGGTTATGTGGAAATGAAAATACATCTATGGTCGGGACTCAATACCGACGTAAACTCTCTGTGAATTAATACAGATTTTTCATCAATCGTCGACAAAAGGACATGACATGTTTGAGAAAAAAACGTTTTATAGTCTGCCTAACATAAACCAATATGTTTTTTTTATTCATGCAGATAACAAACTGCATTAAAATGCGCCTGATACAGACTGACTGAATGAATGAGGAAACAAGAAACTCAAGGTTTCTGGAAGAAAACCTGCTCCCAACCAGATTAAGTTCACAGGCTCAGTTACCATAGTAACTGACTCTGAGGTTAAGTTACCTCTCTTTCTGAAACAGAAAACCCAGAGTTTCCCTCATCTCAGGGTTAACCAACTCAGAGTTTTCACTAAACCTGCTGTCTGGAACGGGCCTCAGGTGATTGTCATTGTGTGTATGTGTTTGTGTGAGTGTGTGTGTGTCTGTGTGTATGTGTTTGTGTGTGTGTGTTTGTCCCTCCAGGATCCCTCCAGGCTCCCTCCCAGGCTCCCTCCCAAACTCCCTCCCAGGCTTCCTCCAGGATCCCTCCAGGCTCCCTCCAGGCTCCCTCCCAGGATCCCTCCCAGGCTCCCTCCAGGCTCCCTCCAGGATCCCTCCAGGCTCCCTCCCAGGCTCCCTCCAGGATCCCTCCAGGCTCCCTCCAGGCTCCCTCCCAGGATCCCTCCCAGGCTCCCTCCCAGGCTCCCTCCCAGTCTCCCTCCCAGGCTCCCTCCCAGGCTCCCTCCAGGATCCCTCCAGGCTCCCTCCCAGGCTCTCTCCCAGGATCCCTCCCAGGCTCCCTCCCATGCTCCCTCCAGGATCCCTCCAGGCTCCCTCCAGGCTCCCTCCCAGGCTCCCTGCAGGATCCCTCCAGGCTCCCTCTCAGGCTCCCTCCAGGATCCCTCCAGGCTCCCTCCCAGGATCCCTCCCAGACTCCCTCCCAGGCTCCCTCCCAGGATCCCTCCTAGGCTCCCTCCCAGGCTCCATCCCAGGCTACCTCCCAGGATCCCTCCACGATCCCTCCAGGCTCCCTCCAGGATCCCTCCCAGTCTCCCTCCAGGCTCCCTCCCAGGCTCCCTCCAGGATCCCTCCAGGCTCCCTCCCAGGCTCCCTCCCAGGATCCCTCCCAGGCTCCCTCCCAGGCTCCCTCCCAGGATCCCTCCTAGGCTCCCTCCCAGGCTCCATCCCAGGCTCCCTCCCAGGATCCCTCCAGGCTCCCTCCCAGGATCCCTCCCAGGCTCCCTCCCAGGATCCCTCCCAGGATCCCTCCCAGACTCCCTCCTAGGCTCCCTCCCAGGCTCCATCCCAGGATCCCTCCACGATCCCTCCAGGCTCCCTCCAGGCTCCCTCCCAGGCTCCCTCCCAGGATCCCTCCCAGGCTCCCTCCCAGGATCCCTCCCAGGATCCCTCCCAGACTCCCTTCCAGGCTCCCTCCCAGGCTCCCTCCCAGGATCCCTCCTAGGCTCCCTCCCAGGCTCCATCCCAGGATCCCTCCACGATCCCTCCAGGCTCCCTCCAGGCTCCCTCCCAGGCTCCCTCCCAGGATCCCTCCCAGGATCCCTCCCAGGCTCCCTCCAGGCTCCCTCCCAGGATCCCTCCCAGGCTCCCTCCCAGGAGACCACCCGGGTCTGCCACTCCTTAGGCACTGTCCCAGACTTCCACACAATGTTGAAGTGTTGGAAATGTTGGAACCTCATTCCAACTCACATTAGGAATTTTAAAACTTATGTTTCTTTGGCTAACAGGTAATCAGGACTGTCAACATTACATGTAGTTACAAAATCTTGCGGCTATCTTGTCTTTCCTGTCCTGCCTGTTTGTGCCACTTGTGCTATGTCTAAGAGGTTGTTGGACTGACAGTGTGGCTTGTGTGTGCATGTGTGTTGGTGTTGATGTTGATATTGACCAGTTGTTTTTGTTTATATGCATGATCATTTCTTTTTACATTTATAGTCAATTTTACTTGTATTGGACCAAATTTCTATGTACTATTATAATCCTTTTATCTTTTTAGGTGTGACATTGTACGATCTGTCCAGGGACAGCAGATGTGAAATAGCCTTTTGGCTAATTCTGGCACACTGTACATTCTTATATGTATTATTAGTGTGCATTGTCCCTGTTAAATAAACCTGAAATAAATAAACGTCTCCCATAAACATCCCATGTCTCCCACTATCACCAGTGTAGGGGTATATTTATGCACACCCAGAAAATATCTTATTGCACTATTTTGCACTAATTCACAATTACAGTATTTAACCCATCCCTCAAGGGAGCAGTGGGCAGCCAATCACAGCACCCGGGGACCAACTCCAGATCTGAGCCAGTGCCTTGATCAAGGGCACTGACTGGAGAACCTGGTACATGTTTTTGATGGTGGGGGGAAACCGGAGCACCTGGAGGAAACCCACAAAAACATGGGGAGAACATGCAAACTCCAAACAAAAAGGCCCGGAACGACCTGGATTCGAACCTAGAATCATAGGCAACACGGTGGCTCGGTGGTTAGCACTTCTGCCTCACAGCAAAAAAGTTCTGGGTTCGAACTCAGGTTGTCCCAGGCCTTTCTGTGTAGAGTTTGCGTGTTCTCCCCGTGCTGGTGTGGGCACCCTCTGGGTGCTCCTGTTTCTTCTTCCCATCATAAAAACATGCACAAAGAGAGTGCATTGTCCTAATCAAAATAGAACCTTCTTGTTGTGAGGCCACAGTGCTAACCAGTGGGCCACCATGCTGCCATAGAGAGACGACATTCCACGTCCCCAGAACCAGCTTCTGCAGCCTGGGTCTGGTCCGTTGAGGCCCCTGACTTTCACTGCCAGCGCACCCGACCCCAGCGGTTCCTCCCACAGGTGGTCGGCCCGTGGGATGGAGAGGGAATTGCCATGTTGCTTATTTGGGCTGTGTCCAGCTGGGCTCTGTGGCAAACCCGGCCACCAGGCGCACGCTGACAAGCCCTCAATCTGGGCCTGGCTCCAGACGAGGGCCCCGGGCTTCCTCCGGGCAGGGTAACTCTACCTCTTCCTCGTTTACTCATAGGGTTTTTGAACCATTCTTTGTCTGGCCCCTCATCTGAGACCACTTTGCCATGGGAGACCCTAGGGACACACAAACCTCTCCACCACGATAAGGTGATGGTTCCCGGACAAAATAATGACATAAAAGACAATAATGAATAATCTCTTTGATTATGATCAGGATAAACAGATACATGTGATTATAGATTTCTGTACAAACATCCACAAAGAGAACAAAGTATAGAGGATAAAGGAGATCTGGTGCTTTCTCTCTTCAGACCCATGATGTGGAAGAGAAACAACAACAAGATACAAATACATAGATACAAATATTCACATTTAGAGAGCAGAGTTTTCATTCTCAGTTCAGGTCAACAAACATCATCATGAGCAGTGAAGAAATACCACACTAATCAGTTCTCAACTAAAAACATGGAGACAAAATAAGTTGAAGAGTTAAAACACAGAGATTAACCCTATAAATGAATTCTGTCTAACTGAATTTCAGTTTACAAAACTCAGCAGTGCCTCCAGGACAATAATAAAGCCGCAGTCCAGCATAGAGCGGCTGACTGAATGAGGTCTGGACTCTGTGGAGGAGAGTCATGGTTTCAGAGACTCTGTAGAAGGACAGAATACCTGCACTGTGATCCAGGTACACTCCTACTCTGGAGGACACAGGACCTGAGACGGGAGTTTGGACATTGTTGTACCAAAATGAATAACTATTTTTTTCGCAACGTAACGCCCATGATTTGTCATTTAATCCAAATACACATTCATACCAGCTCCCTGCTCTGCTGATATTCTTGTATGCGACTGCTACACAAATTCCTACTCCTCTCCTCTCCACCTCCCAGTAACAACATCCAGTCAGACTCCCTCTACTCAGGACCTGAGTACATCCAGTGAATCTGTCTGGGTGACTAGAATAAGACTGTTGTTGTCTCATTCTTGTTGCTTTTCTGTTCCCCTCAGATAATAACAGATGTATGTATGCTGTGTTTGGGTCCAATGTGATTTCATGTGAATATTTTAGGAAGTCAGCTCTGGTGTTGGGTTCTCCTTGTGGTAGTGAAACATCCACTTCAGTCCCTGTCAGTGAGACGTTTGTCCATTCCTCTCTCAGGACGTCCTGTAGTTTATCTCTGACTTCTGACACGGCCTCTGTCATGTCCTCAAAGTAGCTCAGAGGACAGATATCAATGCTGGATGTAGATTGGCTGAGTGGTGACAGTGAGGGGTAGTTGTGTAGAAACTGGTTGTGATCCTCTGTGTGTGAGAGCTTCTTCAGCTCAGCGTCTTTCCTCTTCAGCTCAGTGATCTCCTGCTCCAGCTTCTCCTGAAGCTCTTTGACTCGACTCACTTCACTTCTCTGCTGGGATCTGACCTGCTGCTTCACATCAGAGCTTCTTTTCTCCAGGAGACGGATCAGCTCAGTGAAGATCTTCTCGCTGTCCTCCACTGCTTTATCAGCAGAGTCATTGATAACCTCCGCCTGCTGTTGAAGCAGCTTCACATCTTTCTCTCTGTCCTGAATTCTCTGCTGGATGTTTTGTCGACTCCCCTCAAGCTTTTTCTGCCTCTCAGTCCTTTCTGCTGCAGCTGAGATTGTGTTGTGGCCTTTATGTTCATCCATTAAGCAGAGATAACAGATAAGCTGCTGATCAGTACGGCAGAAAATCTTCATCACCTCATCATGACGAGAGCAGATGTTCTCCTGGAGCTTCTTGGAGGGCTCCACTAGCTTGTGTTTTTTTAATGGAGGAACATCATAATGAGGCTGGAGGTGTTGATCACAGTAAGACATCAGACACACCAGACAGGACTTGATGGCTTTTAGTTTTCTCCCAGTGCAGAAATCACAGGCCACATCTTCAGCTCCAGCATAGCAGTGATCAGCAGGAGCAGCTTGGAGTCCAGTCTTCTTCAGCTCCTCCACTAAATCTGCTAACATGGTGTTTTTCAGCAGGACAGGCCTCGGTGTGAATGTCTGCCTGCACTGAGGACAGTTGTAGCTGTTCTTACGATCCTCTTCATCCCAGTGGCTTTTAATACAGTTCATGCAGTAGTTGTGTCCACAGGAAGTAGTTACCGGATCCTTCAGTAGATCCAGACAGATGGAACAAAAGAAGGTCTCCCGGTCCAGCTGAACTCCTTTCTGCGCCATTTCTGTTCTAAGTGACAATGCTCATCTGAATCTCACTTCCTGATATGTGAAACTTGTCTGAGCTGTGTTCGGAACAGCAAGTCATTGTGCAGTGAACGGGGCCTGTCAGCTGTCAGATTTCCCACGTTGGTTACACCCACTGAAGGGAAGGAACAATGAAATACAGACAGAGCGGAGAAGGCTGTGTTTGAGAGCAGGAAGAAAAGGGAGGGCTTATTAAGCTTCTGTTCATTCCAGGAAGAGGATCACTGTGGGAGAGATGTGTGTGTGTGTGTGTGTGTGTCTGTGTGTGAAGACTTGTTTACAGTAGAGCTCATTTCCCATTTAAAATCTCTTGTTATAATCAGAGCTTTTGAAAACAACTCCACAGTTTTCAGAATTACTGAGTTGTCCTGTAATTCATCATAATCAGACCCTTTGTTGGTTACAATACTTAAATACACTAAACATTAAATTAATCACTGCTGCAAAGGTAATGAAACTCCAAAGTCTGTTGTAAAATAAATTAAGTGATATTATTTGATAAAAATCCCTGAAGTAATATTTTTTAAAGGAAAGCTAAAACTTATCTCTTCACTTTAGCCTTTCACTAGCTGACTGTCATGAAACTCTTGTTTGCACTTTGCTTCACACTTGTGCACTGCTGCACTTCTTTGAAAATATTGTATTTTACTCAACTTTATGCATTCTATAAAGTGCTTTACAGATCATGTAACACTTAAGTGTGTTGTTAAATGTTGGCATGTAAGGCCACTAGATTTGTGAAAACAGGACTGGTGTGTTACAGAGAGGGTGGTTATCTCTGTCAACTTTAGTTTGTGCCCGACAAAAACCCACCACAGGGAGGTTACACTCAGGGGAGACGTTCTTAGGTAGCTTGTAAATGAAGAGCTGTGGTGAGTCTGTGTCCCTCTGGAAAAGTAGACTCTGTATGTTTGATTTTTCTTTCCACTGTTCCAACAATCACCACTCTGGTTTGGTTTAAATAAACCCTTAATTCACCCATTTACATGTGGAGATATGCTGGCTCTGTATAGGCTATAACTATTGATTAAAGACTGTACTTTGTGGTGTTTCATGAGAGAAACTGCCTCAGTTATACTACTACATATACAAAATACAGCTTCTCACCCTATCTCTAAGGGAGACGTCAGCCGCTTGTACCCTGGATCTGGTTCTTTCGGTCATGACCCAGCCTTCATGACTATAGGAACGAAAACTTACCGATAGATCGAGAGCTTTGCCTTCTTGCTCAGCTCTCTTTTCGTCACAATGGTGCGATAAATTAAATGTAATACCGCCCCCGCTGCACCAATTCTCCGACCAATCCTGCGCTCCATTGTCCCCTCACTCGCGAACAAGACCCCAAGGTATTTGAACTCCTTCACTTGGGGTAAGGACTCATTCCTTAACCCAAGAGCACTCCATCGGTTTCCTGCTCAGAACCATGGCCTCAGATTTAGAGGTGCTGATCCTCATCCCAGCCGCTTCACACTCGGCTGCGAACCGATCCAGTGAGTGCTGAAGGTCGCAGGCCGATGATGCCATCAGGACCACATCATCTGCAAAGAGCAGCGATGAGATCCCCAGCCCACCGAACTGCAACCCCTCCCCACCCCGACTACGCCTCGATATCCTGTCCATAAATATTACAAACAGGATTGGTGACAAAGCGCAGCCCTGGCAGAGACCAACCCTCACCTCATACCCATACTCCTGCAGCACCTCCCACTGTATCTCCCGAGGGACCCGGTCATACGCCTTCTCCAGATCCACATAACACATGTAAACCGGAAGGGCATACTCCCAGGCTCCCTCCCAGGCTCCCTCCAGGATCCTTGCGAGAGTGAAGATCTGGTCCGTTGTTCCACGACGAGGTCGGAATCCGCATTGTTCCTCTTCAACCCGAGGTTCGACTATCGGCCGAACCCTCCTTTCCAGCACCTTGGAGTAAACTTTACCAGGGAGGCTGAGAAGTGTGATACCCCTAAAATGGCACACACCCTCTAGTGCCCCTTTTTGAACAGGGGAATCACCACCCTGATCTACCACTCCTTTGGCACTGTCCCAGACTTCCATGCAATGTTGAAGAGGCGTGCCATCCAAGACAGACCCTCCACACCCAGAGCTTTCAGCATTTCTGGACAGATCTCATCAATCCCTGGGGCTTTACCACTGTGGAGCTTATTGACTACATCAGTGACTTTCACCAAGGAAATCGACAACAATCCCCTATCATCCTCCAGCTCTGCCTCTAACATAGTATTAGTTGGGTTTAGGAGTTCCTCAAAGTGCTCCTTCCACCGCCCTATTACCTCCTCAGTTGAGGTCAACAGCGTCCCACCCTTACTGCACACAGCTTGGATGGTTCCCCGCTTCCCCCTCCTGAGGTGGCGAACAGTTTTCCAGAAGCACTTTGGTGCCGACCGAAAGTCCTTCTCCATGTCTTCTCCAAACTTCTCCCACACCCGCTGCTTTGCCTCTTTCACGGCAGAGGCTGCAGCCCTTCGGGCCCTTCGGTACCCTGCAACTGCCTCCGGAGTCCTCTGGGATAACATATCCCGGAAAGACTCCTTCTTCAGTCGGACGGCTTCCCTGACCACCGGTGTCCACCACGGTGTTCGTGGGTTACCGCCCCTTGAGGCACCTAAGACCCTAAGAACACAGCTCCTTGCCGCAGCTTCAGCAATGGAAACTTTGAACATTGTCCACTCGGGTTCAATGCCCCCAGCCTCCACAGGGATGCATGAAAAGCTCTGCCGGAGGTGTGAGTTGAAAGTCTGTTGGACAGGGGCCTCCTCCAGACGTTCCCAATTTACCCGCACTACCCGTTTGGGCTTACCAGGTCTGTCCAGAGTCTTCCCCCACCCCCTGACCCAACTCACCACCAGATGGTGATCAGTTGACAGCTCCGCCCCTCTCTTCACCCGAGTGTCCAAAACATATGGCCTCAGATCAGATGAAACAATTATAAAATCGATCATTGACCTTTGGCCTAGGGTGCTCTGGTACCAAGTACACTTATGAGCATCATGTTCGAACATGGTGTTTGTTGGTGTTTGTTTCAGGTTGTAAATAGTGGGATAGTACAATTTTTGACTAAACCTTAAACTTTGTCAGAATTCTTGGATTTCTGATTAAACAATGTACAAATTCTTCAACTACACAATATTTGTTGTTTTATGAGTGTCAGGACTTTTAAGCCTATGTAATAAATCATCTATATTGACTCAGTTCAAAGAAAATATTGGTTGTAAAAAGCAACAAGTGATAGAAAACTCTGCTCATTTCTCGGGGACAAAGCTGTTTTAGTGAGAAAAGTAGAAAGGACCGAGACTGACTGACTCTAAACATTAACTCTGTACTTTGTGGTGTTTCAAGAGGAAAACTGCCTCAGTTATAATCTCATATCAGTTTCACATTTTCTCCATCAGCTCTGTATGAAACCCTGGAATCAAGACAAGAAGAAAATACTTTGCTCATGTTAGTTTATTCATCATGTAAACCTTCAGTTTGTTCACACATCCCATCAGTCTGTTCTATGATATTTATGTACAGATTCACTTCATTCACACAATCAGTTTGTTTGACTCCGATATGTTAAAGACAGTAATGAATAATCTCCTTATTGATTATGATCAGGATAAACAGATAAATGTGATTATAAATTTCTTTACAAAGAGAACAAAGTATAGAGGATAAAGGAGGTATGGGGATTTCTCTCTTCAGAAACCATGTGGAAGAGAAACAACAACATACACACCTAAAGAAACTCAAACATTTACACAACAACTAATGACCAGATGTCAAAGGACATCCCATAATGTTTGACTGACAGCTGGTTTCTGTGCAGTGAAGAAATACCACACCAATCAGCTCTCAGCAACAAACATGGAGACTAAATAAGTTGGAGAGTAAAAAACTGAATTTACCCCTCAAATGAGTTTGGTCTATTTAAGCTTAGACAACTCAGCAGAGTCTCCAGGAGAACAATAAAGTCGTAGTCCAGCATAGAGCGGCTGAGTGAATGAGGTCTGGACTCTGTGGAGGAGAGTCATGGTTTCAGAGACTCTGTAGAAGGACAGAATACCTGCACTGTGATCCAGGTACACTCCTACTCTGGAGGACTCAGGACCTGAGACGGGAGTTTGGACTTTGTTGTACCAAAATTTATATCTGCTATCGTCACAGCTGTAGAGGTTCTTATGATCCTCTCCATCCCAGTGGCTTTTAATACAGTTCATGCAGTAGTTGTGTCCACAGGGACTAGTCACCGGATCCTCCAGTAGATCCAGACAGATGGAACAAGAGAAAGTCTCCTTGTCCAGCTGAACTCCTTTCTGCGCCAAAACTTCAAATGATCTGACTATATTTTAAAGGAAGCCACACAGAGATTGTTTCTGCATCTTTATTGGTTTGACACCATTTCCCATGATGTGTGACACAATGCATGTTTATTATAAAACGTTCCCATCACCTTAAAAACATGTTCTTAACTATAACATGCAGACAGTGAGCTGAGGAGCTTTAAACTCCACTACATCGCAGGTTATCAGGATGAAGGTGCCCTCTTGTGTCCTGCATCAGTTATTACATTTCACTTGTTAACCTGCTGGGATGTTCACTGCAGGAAGACATGTCCAAACTTTAAACAACACTAATGAGACACTTGGAATATGTCAATGTGTAAGCTTGTTCACATCAGTCACACCCTGTAACACTGGTGCTGCATTCAAGTCTCATTAAAAATATGGAAGTGAAGAGTTTCAGGTCTCACGTTGTATATAGTATTTGGGAATGTACGATTTGTGGCTAAACGTTTACATTGCTCAGACTTCTTGGAATTCTGATTAAACAAAGTACAAATACTTCAACTACACAATATCTGTTGTCTTATGAGTGTCAGGACTTTTAAGCCTATGTAATAAATCATCTTTATTGACTTAGTTCACAAAGAAAAATTTGGTTGTAAAAAGTAACAAGTGATAGAAAACTCTGCTAATTTCTCTGTGACTAAGCTGTTTTAGTGAGAAAAGTAGAAAGGACTGAGACTGACTTTAAACATGAACTCTGTACTTTGTGGTGTTTCAGGAGGAAAACTGCCTCAGTTATAATCTCATATCAGTTTCACATTTTCTCCATCAGCTTTGTATGAAACCCTGGAATGAAGACAAGAAGAAAATACTTTGTTCATGTTAGTATATTCATCATGTTAACCTTCAGTTTGTTCACGCATCCCATCAGTAAAATCTGTTCTATAATATTTATGTACAGATTCACTTCATCCACCCAGTTTGTTTAAATCTCAGATATGATAAAGATAATAATGAATAATCTCCTTATTGATTATCATCAGGATAAACAGATACATGTGATTATAGATTTCTTTACAAAGAGAACAAAGTATAGAGGATAAAGGAGATCTGGTGCTATCTCTCTTCAGACCCATGATGTGGAAGAGAAACATCATACAAATACATCGATACAAATATTCATCAAACATTTAAAGAGCAGAGAAGTTTTCATTCTCAGTTCAGGTCAACAAACATAATCATGAGCAGTGATAGCCTCCGTGGCTAAACAGACACAGGAAGGAGTCACCTAAAGATACTCAAACATTTACACAACAACTAATGACCAACTAATGACAAGATGTCAAAGGACATCCCATAATGTTTGACTGGCAGCTGATCTCTGCAGTGAAGAAAATAAGTAAGAGATTAACCCTAAATGACTTCTGTCTATTTCAGTTTACACAACACAGCAGACTCTCCAGGAGAAAAATTAAGCCGCAGTCCAACATGGAGCGGCTGAGTGAATGTGGTCTGGACTCTGTGGAGGAGAGTCATGGTTTCAGAGACTCTGTAGAAGGACAGAATACCTGCACTGTGATCCAGGTACACTCCTACTCTGGAGGACACAGGACCTGAGACGGGAGTTCGGACATTGTTGTAATAAAAGCAACTGCTACTGTCTAAAGCCCAGGATTTGTTATTTCGTCCAAATCCACATAAAGTCGACCCCCCTGCTCTGCTGATATTCTTGTATGCGACTGCTACAGAAACGTTACCCATCTTCTCCACCTCCCAGTAACAACATCCAGTCAGACTCTCTCTACTCAGGACCTGAGGCCATACAGTGAATCTGTCTGTGTGACTAGAATAAGCCTGTTGTTGTCTCATTACTGTTGCTTTTCTGTTCCCATCAGATAATAACAGCTGTGTGTAAGCTGTGTTTGGATCCAGTTTGATTTCTCGTGAATATTGTAAGAAGTCAGTTCTGGTCTTGGGCTCTGGTTCTGACAGTAAAAAATCCTCTAGAGTCAGCAGGGGCGTAGCAAAAACTTCTGGTCCCTGTACATACGCATTCTCTGTGGGCCCCTTCCAGTATCTCAAATCTTTGTGGTCCCTTCTCACATGAGGGTCCTGTTTGCTCTGTCTTCTGTTAACCACCAGTCCTACAGTCCTTCCTGTCAGTAAGAGATTTGTCCTCTCCTCTCTCAGAACATCCTGTAGTTTATCTCTGACTTCTGACACGGCTGCTGTCACGTCCTCAAAGCAGCTCAGAGGACGGATATGGATGCTGGATGCTGATTGGCTGAGTGGTGACAGTGAGGGGTAGTTGTGTAGAAACTGGGTGTGATCCTCTGTGTGTGAGAGCTTCTTCAGCTCAGCGTCTTTCCTCTTCAGCTCAGTGATCTCCTGCTCCAGCTTCTCCTGAAGCTCTCTGACTCGACTCTCTTCTCTTTTCTGCTGGGATCTGACCTGCTGCGCCACATCAGAGCTTCTTTTCTCCAGGAGACGGATCAGCTCAGTGAAGATCTTCTCGCTGTCCTCCACTGCTTTATCAGCAGAGAGATTGATGGCCTCTGCCTGCTGTTGAAGCAGCTTTACATCTTTCTCTCTGTCCTGGATCCTCTGCTGGATGGTCTGTTGACTCCCCTCAAGCTTTTTCTGCCTCTCAGTCCTTTCTGCTGCAGCAGAGACTGTGTCGTGGCCTTTATGTTCCTCCACAGAGCAGAGATAACAGATAAGCTGCTGATCAGTACGGCAGAAAATCTTCATCACCTCATCATGATGAGAGCAGATGTTCTCCTGGAGCTTCTTGGAGGGCTCCACCAGCTTGTGCTTCTTTAGTTGAGCAATATCAAAATGAGGCTGGAGGTGTTGATCACAGTAAGACATCAGACACACCAGGCAGGACTTGATGGCTTTTAGTTTTCTGCCAGTGCAAAAATCACAGGCCACATCTCCAGCTCCAGCATAGCAGTGATTAGCAGGAGCAGCATGGAGTCCAGTCTTCTTCAGCTCCTCCACTAAATCTGCTAACATGGTGTTTTTCAGCAGGACAGGCCTCGGTGTGAACGTCTGCCTGCACTGAGGACAGCTGTGGATGTACTTATGATCCTCTCCATCCCAGTGGCTTTTAATACAGTTCATGCAGTAGCTGTGTCCACAGGGAGTAGTCACAGGATCCTTCAGTAGATCCAGACAGATGGAACAAGAGAAGGTTTCTCGATCCAGCTGAACTCCTTTCTGCGCCATTTCACCTCTCTGACAATGACTGTCTGACGGCAAGTTTTCTGTGACTGCTTTATCAAGTGTTCTATGTTCAAGGTTCAGCTTTATTGTCATTACACATCACAGGGAGGGACTATAGAGCTTTAGTACCTTCCAGGAAGAGGAGCTGTACTTTGAGTTTGAACTTTGTTTCCTTATTTAAAATGACGCCTTAGTTCAAATCTGCTCCACATCTGAAAACATGAAGTTTTTAGCTGTAAAATATTTCTTGACTTCCCAGGTTTTGGTAATGGCTTCATAATTCTCTGATTCATACTCAAAGTTTTTTCTTGTTTTCTTCTACTTGTTCAAAAACAGCTGACTGACAAAAGGACGTTATCAAACTGAACTGTCATAAAATATTGCAATTGCTGTATAATAATCTTTTAACGTTTATGTGGTACTGGTTGGCCTTCTGTGTGAGGGGGACTCTGCAAAAGGTTGTACATATTTTAATCATGTCATATCTCTGCAGCAAAGGTATGAGGAGAGTGTGTTTACAGTTTTTTTCGATTGCTAAACGACAGTGGGCACAACTGGAGTCACATGTGCAAAACTCAAACTACGGTCTACACTACCTACAGTCACCTGAGCTAAACAGTTCACATCAGCTGCAAAACTCATTCAAAGCAACACAACTCTTAACACACGTCTCAAACACTATGCACAGGCCTCACTGAGATAACACACACCGTCACTCAGAACACACTGAGGGTAAAAACACTAGCATCAAACACCAATACAGAAATTACAAACTTTCTCATCTTTACAGTTTGAACAATTTGAGTGACTTGACACTACTCAACGAAAAAATATAGATTGTATAGCATACCAATTTTTACATAAGGTAAACAAGAAGGAATGAAAATCAGCAGTTTTCTTCAATAAAGTATTTTGTCTCTAGTAATTTATGGAATTACTGGAAAAAAAAAAAAAACTAAAGGTACAAAACAGTACCAAAGAATAGTGTGACTAATCCTGCCTCTCTCCAGCATCATGTGGCAAGTTTTCTTCATCACATTGGATGTCTTCATCATCTCTAAATACTAATGAATGTGGTGTTTCTATTGCTTTCACCTCCATTACTTTCTGAAAAACAGTAAGAACGCAGTTTTACTATTGTAAAGGTATAGTGTTTTTCACTTTTTATTTATAGCTGTGTACATAACCTCAGACATCTTACCTGGACATATTGGTATCTTTGATCTTTTACCTGTTTCTCTCAAACGGTATAGTTTATAATTGTTTCATTCTTATTTGGTGTTTGTATACAAAAAAAAGACTTTCTGATCTTTCTCTGTATAAATACCATATATGTTCACTAACTAGTCTAAAATAAGACACTTGCTTAGGCTTTCAGCTAAAATTGCAATCAGCAGTGTTTGATAGGCACCAGACTGAAATCTGTTCTGTTTTGAATGTGTGGTTAACAGTTTTGACAGCAGTGTGTTAGCATTTGAGCAAAGTGCTGTAAATTTACAGTGTTGTGCACGTTGTGGTTAAAGTCATGGTGTGTAGAGTTTTGAAAACTGTGTTCAAGCAATGAAAAATGAACTAGAGTTTGGTCCACATGAACTGCTGCTGTGGAGACTGGAGTTAGAGTTTTGCACATGTGACTCCAGTTGTGCCCACTGTCATTTAGCAATAAAAAAAACTGTAATATATGAAGGTGAAACCTTCATCATCAACACACAGGAAACTATGGATGCACCAAATCCAGATTTTTGGGGTTTGGCCGAATACCGAATCCACTGGTTGAGATTGTGCTGACTCGTCCTCCCATCCTCAGTCCATGAACCCAGTAAACACATGAATGAAGTAAACAGGGACTGTCCTTCCTTTGCTGTACCTGAAGTTGCTGCATTCTGGCTGCTGTCTGGAGATTCCTTCATGAACAACTCGTATTCTTTCAGATATTTCAGACCAGATGTTGTAACGGCGGCCATGTTGTGTATAGTTTAGGGTCCTCGCCACCACCAGACCAATCAGCATTGAACAGATTGAACATGTAGCTGGACTTGAATGGTCTTCGTTTGACTGAAAGTTCTGCCAAACAACAACTTTTTCTGCTCACCAGATCCATGTCCACTTTCTCACAACCTACTGCTCACCAGATCCATGTCCACTTTCTCACAGCCTACTGCTCACCAGATCCATGTCCACTTTCTCACAGCCTACCGCTCACCAGATCCATGTCCACTTTCTCACAGCCTACTGCTCACCAGATCCATGTCCACTTTCTCACAGCCTACCGCTCACCAGATCCATGTCCACTTTCTCACAGCCTACTGCTCACCAGATCCATGTCCACTTTCTCACAGCCTACTGCTCACCAGATCCATGTCCACTTTCTCACAGCCTACTGCTCACCAGATCCATGTCCACTTTCTCACAACCTACTGCTCACCAGATCCATGTCCACTTTCTCACAACCTACTGCTCACCAGATCCATGTCCACTTTCTCACAGCCTACTGCATTGAACGCTCCACCTACGTAAACACCTTCCCGTAATCAACGGCGTCGTCACTATGTCGATTACAAGGTTTAATTAGTTCAACAACAATCAGCCGATGTGTGTGTGTGTGTGTCTGTGTGTGTCTGTGTGTGTGTGTGTGTGTGTGTGTGTGTGTGTGTGTGTGTGTGTGTGTGTGTGTGTCTGTGTGTGTGTCTCTCTCTGTGTGTGTATGTGTGTGTGTCTCTGTGTGTGTGTGTGTGTATGTGTCTCTGTGTGTGTGTGTGTTCGTGTGTGTGTGTGTCTGTGTGTATGTGTGTGTGTGTGTGTGTATGTGTCTGTGTGTGTGTATGTGTGTGTGTGTGTGTGTGTGTGTGTCTGTGTATGTGTATCTCTGTGTGTGTCTGTGTGTGTGTCTGTGTGTTCGTGTGTGTGTGTGTGTGTCTGTCTGTATGTGTCTGTGTGTGTGTGTGTTTGTCTGTGTGTGTGTGTGTGTGTCTCTGTGTGTGTGTGTGTGTGCGTGTCTGTGTGTATGTGTCTGTGTGTGTGTGTGTGTGTCTGTGTGTGTGTATGGGTGTGTGTGTGTGTGTGTGTGTGTGTGTGTGTGTGTGTGTCTGGGTGTCTGTGTGTGTGTGTGTGTGTGTGTGTGTGTGTGTGTGTGTGTGTGTGTGTGTGTGTGTGTAAAAAGCCCAGTTTTGATTATTGGGGGTTTGCAACCCCCCATCCACACCCTTAAATTACACCTATGGTTTAATACGCCTACTATTAATACATTAGATAAAAATTAGTTTTTTACAGATGTAAACATCCTTCGTTAAATGTCAAAAAGCCAAATAATACCAAGATTTGTTAAATGATCAAATGTTAATTTTGAGAAATAGAATAGATATTATAGATATTCTGCAAACATTTAAAAACAAAATGTACAGGTGGAAATACAAAGACAGAAAACAGACAGAGGAAACATGGCAATATAAAAATTATAATTATGTACATGACCGAAAGAACGAGATCCAGGGTACAAGCGGCCGAAATGGGTTTCCTCAGGAGGGTGGCTGGCGTCTCCCTTAGAGATAGGGTGAGAAGCTCAGTCATCCGTGAGGAGCTCGGAGTAGAGCCGCTGCTCCTTTGCGTCGAAAGGAGCCAGTTGAGGTGGTTCGGGCATCTGGTAAGGATGCCCCCTGGGCGCCTCCCTAGGGAGGTGTTCCAGGCACGTCCAGCTGGGAGGAGGCCTCGGGGAAGACCCAGGACTAGGTGGAGGGAGGTCCAGCTGGGAGGAGGCCTCGGGGAAGACCCAGGACTAGGTGGAGGGATTATATCTCCAACCTGGCCTGGGAACGCCTCGGGATCCCCCAGTCGGAGCTGGTTAATGTTGCTCGGGAAAGGGAAGTTTGGGGTCCCCTGCTGGAGCTGCTCCCCCCGCGACCCGACACCGGATAAGCGGACGAAGATGGATGAAGATGGATGGACAATAAATAAAGGGCACCCCCGAGGACCTACAGGTAGTGGTGGGCAGATCGAGGCTTCGTGAAACAATGAAACAGTTGAAGCAAATGTGCCATATTGTGTCGAGGCTTCGAAACAATCCGACACCCGTCTCAACGATGACACCTAGTGGTCACCTGCAGGTGTTGATCTGAAACAACCTTGACAACGAGCCATTAAAAGAAAAATGTATTATTTTATTGTATGTGAAGCCTGTAGGCTACTCACTGTGCATAATGTTATTTTGGTCATGAAAAATGAATATTAATAAAAGAAATCAAGCCACAATGTCTCACTTTTTTATAGATTTTTATTCAAAAATATTAATTTCTCTGCTGTGGAAGGACTTAGCCTACTTCTTTTTTTACAGATAATTTCTCCAGCCTTTGAAAAAATCCTCTCACAATGGACACTTGTTGCTGGCATGCAAAGATATCTTTTAGCAAGGACATACAAATGCGGAAAGATTACTGCTCTCTCTTTCAAGTAAGTTAGGGGATCATGAGTTCTGGGCAAAAAATGCATAGTTGAGGTATTTTTTCACTTCCACTGTGGCATCAGCTGTAGCATTGTGTATCATCGGGGTATAACGGATACGATCATCCCATAAACTGTCCTGTGTTTCTACTGGTGTTGATGTTGATTATGACGGGCCTGATGTTGACATTTGTGGCTCTGAATGAAAATGAAAACGGAGCTTCCATATCTATCTATCTATCTATCTATCTATCTATCTATCTATCTATCTATCTATCTATCTATCTATCTATCTATCTATCTATCTATATGTATCTATCTATCTATATATATATATATATATATCTATTAATGTGTCACTGTATGTATACTCTGTCTCTAGCCTATCAGTCAATGTGTAAATAATAAATATAACTAAACAAATCGCACTATAAATGTCACTTTATCACCAAAAATCTGCTATCTCAAAATCAAACTCCTCTCACAAAAACCCAAGAGGTCAAGATGTATTGACTTCACTTTATACAGATGTGTGATTATGTGGTCTTGTTCCCTGTCAATCAAACTCTGATTCGGCGGACCATGCCTCCTGTCGAAACACTTGTGAAACACTCCGAAGCTTCATTTAGCCGTAGTCACGTGACGTGGGTGTTTTGAATCACAAAGCTTCGGATCAATGTTTCGAAACATCTGCGCTTCGGGATCTCGACAAAGCTTCGGAACGTCTGTTTCGCATCAGCCATCCCTACCTACGGGCTCACCATGGATACACAAGATGTTATGTCAAATTAAAACTACAATTACAAGAAACTCTTTTTCTGTTATGTTCCAGTTTTTTGTTTTAGTTTTATTTAATTAAATTAATTAAATTAATTAAATTAATTTAATTGCCCTAGCTGATGGAATATTAGAGTTTTTGAAAGTTTTTTGTTACAGTGTGGCCGAACAGTGAACTCAGTCAGAGTTGTGAATCAGCCGTGTTGATAAGGTGTGTGTGTTCAGGGTGTGGCGTTGCCTCGGCAACAGGGACAAGCTGGGCATGTCTTTTTGTGTGTCTGTGTGAGTGTGTGTGTGTGTGTTACCTGTGATTGTGTGTGTGTTACCTGTGTGTGTGTGTCTGTGTGTGTGTTACCTGTGTGTTACCTGTGTGTGTGTGTGTGTGTGTGTGTGTGTGTGTGTGTGTGTGTATGTGTGTGTGTGTGTGTGTGTGTGTGTGTGTGTGTGAGTGTGTGTGTGTGTGTGTGTGTGTGTCTGTGTGTTTGTGTGTGTCTGTCTGTCTGTCTGTGTGTGTGTGTCTGTGTGTGTGTGTGTGTGTCAGTCTGTGTGTGTGTGTGTGTGTGTGTCTGTGTGTGTGTGTATCTGTTATTAAAGCCTGCAGCGGTGAATTTGTGCATATCAGCGACGGGGAAAGAAAGTGTGAGTGTGTGTAACCAGGTATTGTCAGGGTGTGTGTGACAGATCATGAAGTGAGTGTGTGTGTGTGTGTGTGTGTGTGTGTGTATGCATGCCTGTGAGCGTGCGTGTTTGTCTGAGGTTCAGGGTGTGTGTGATGGATCATAAAGTGTAAACTTTTGTGATTAAGTGTGTGTGTGTCTGTGTGTGTGTTTGAGGTTCAGGGTGTGTCAGCCTCAGGACACTCTTTACAAAAGGAAAACAGAGCTGCAGGCAGCCGAGGACTCAATCACAGTATTTTCTGCTACTTGAACGTACGTATCTTAGTAGTACGTGCGTCCATCTATGTCTGAACATATTTTCCCATCATCATCCTTTTAATTGGTACCACACAGTGCTTGTCCATGCAGTTTTAAAAAAAAACTGATTATATTCAGGTTATGGCAATAGGTTTTATCCAAACCCATGTACACACCCTATCTACTTGTTACTAAAGGAGATATTTAGTTGAAACTACAAATCTCAGTTTACTTATATTTCTCAAGTGGAAAAAACAAGATCTGCTCAGCTGCTTTACGTGTGTGTGGAACAACGTAGAGATTTATCAAACATGTCAGAGCGGACAGCAGAGGAAATATGCCCAATATGTTGCATGAGCTGTGAGTTTGGTGATGGTGATTTCGGTGCTGTTTCATTTCAACATCACCTAACCCACCAGACTCAATGCAAATAATCAATATTTTTATCATCGTAAACACAATAAGTCATTCAAAGTCCTCAGAAACAAAATAAAACTATCAAAACAACTGCACTTGTTCCTCGCTTTTTGGTGTTTTTCCCCCATGTTTTTGTCTTATTATCTTGGACTGCCGGCACAGGGCGCCCCTAGCATATGCCTAAACTGCCTACGCTGCGGGCCGGCCCTGCTGCTTTACTTTTAGTAGCTATTTGTACGAATGGTTCATGAGAACAGCCTGAAAAAGTGAACTTACGCCACTGTCTGTCTGTTTAATCTGAAATATATTCAGCTGCACCCAGACATCAGTCTGAGAATCTAAATCCGAATCTGAATTATAATATTTTCCATTTGAGGAACAGAGCAAGTATTCACTACACTTTCTTTCTTAATCTTTCTATCTTGTGAAACGTTTCTGTGTCGTAAAAATGTAAATGTGCTGGAAGAGTCCCAGAACAACGCCCCAGACTGTCCTGGCACACACACACACACACACACACACACACACACACACACACACACACACACACACACACACACACACACACACACACACACAGTCATTTCCTCTGACTGTGTGTGTTTGTGAATCACATGTGAGTAAATGTGTGTCAGTATGTGCCGCGTGTGCAGACCTGCAGCAGCAGCAGAGCAGTTAAAAGCTCAGACTTTGGCTTGCTGCGTGAGTTTGTTTTCTCGGACACTTTCTCGGATCAGATTTTTTAGGATTCACTCACACACGACATGAAGAGCGGCTGGGTTTCACTCTGCGGGCTCCTTGCTGCACTTTGCGCTGCCCAGGCGACCTACACACACTTCAGTAAGTACCATTATGTTTTGTTATGTTTCAGTTATAGGTTCAGTACTCAGTTAAGTTATCATGGCACATTATTATCCACTCAAATAATTTTTCTGTAAGAACAACACATCTTTGTGCCAAATAACTGTGTAAAAACTCATCTTGGTGTAAATAAAACACATCTTTGTGTCACAATAAGTCATATTTGAGAAACATCTTTGTGTCACCAACACACAGTACCAAGCGCCTGCACGTTCCTGCTATCACAGATTGGTTGTTTTCTATTATGTTCTTTAAACATAGTTGTGTAAATTCAAAGTATATTTGTGTGTGTAAGTGATTGATAGGACAGTCTTTGAATTTGCTCCAGTATTGAGCGAGAACGCTGTAACCGGCAGCCACAGACCGGGCTGCAGTGTAACCCTACATGACTAATGTTCAGCAGCAGTTAGAGTCCACTAAAAGTTCTGTTGTTGCTGCTGACAGACTCAGATTATTATTCTAAGTGTCTGACAACATTATGGGATGGATCCCTACAGAGATAGACCTTTTAGTTAAAGAGTAAGATCCTTTTTAGTTTAACATGAAACAGCCCCGAAATCACCATCACCAAACTCCACCAGACTCCATGTAAATAATCAGGACTTTTAGCGTGTATAGAGCCAGCATATCTCCACCAGACTCCATGTAAATAATCAGGACTTTTATCGTGTATAGAGCCAGCATATCTCCACCAGACTCCATGTAAATAATCAGGACTTTTAGCGTGTATAGAGCCAGCATATCTCCACCAGACTCCATGTAAATAATCAGGACTTTTATCGTGTATAGAGCCAGCATATCTCCACCAGACTCCATGTAAATAATCAGGACTTTTAGCGTGTATAGAGCCAGCATATCTCCACCAGACTCCATGTAAATAATCAGGACTTTTAGCGTGTATAGAGCCAGCATATCTCCACCAGACTCCATGTAAATAATCAGGACTTTTATCGTGTATAGAGCCAGCATATCTCCACCAGACTCCATGTAAATAATCAGGACTTTTAGCGTGTATAGAGCCAGCATATCTCCACCAGACTCCATGTAAATAATCAGGACTTTTAGCGTGTATAGAGCCAGCATATCTCCACCAGACTCCATGTAAATAATCAGGACTTTTAGCGTGTATAGAGCCAGCATATCTCCACCAGACTCCATGTAAATAATCAGGACTTTTAGTGTGTATAGAGCCAGCATACCTCCACCAGACTCCATGTAAATAATCAGGACTTTTATCATCGTAAAACACACTTCATTCAAAGTGGACAGAAACAAAATAAAACCATCAAAAGCAGTCAATTGTCCTATTAACTTACCTTGTAGTCTTTTTCTCCGCTGCCGACTGCGATCTCGCTTAATACTTGACCTATGTCATAGATTGTTGTTTCCATCAGTCACTTAGACACAAACATATAGGAAACATATGTATATGTATAGTATAAACAGGAACATAGGGTTGAAAAAAAAGGGTAGTTACCCTTAAGAATACCAAGTTTGTGAATAAGACGTAATACATCGTAGACTAATAGAGACTGAGAGACACAAGTCAAGTCAACATTATTGTCAAGTCACTCCAAATATGTGCCAGACTTACAGAGGAATCGAAAATAAGTTTCTCTCCGACCCACGATGCAATAAGCACAAAATAATAGGCCAAAAATATATAAATACAATACAATAAATACATTCTTGATAGTGCAAAAGCGAGGCAAAACAAAACAGTATAGAAAACTTAAGAAATTTAAAATTTGCTATAAAGGAAAACTATAAAATGAAAGTGAAAAAAGTGTAACTTTCGCGTTAAGAAGATAGCAAATTCTTCCAATTCTTCCAATTTTTTTTGTTGTTGCAATTCTGGATGTAATAAGTGTAATATGCATATGCAGATTCCCAAGGTACATCAATAAGTACACCTTTGGCAAATTGGGAAAACTCTTGAGCTGTAAAAAAAGGAAACAGAACATTGCCCTGCTACGCCATGAACTACTACAACTACTATTTCTAGTCATAATTCCATTAAACCTGTTCTCACAAACGAACGCGTAAAAAACAGACGTTTGGACAGTGGCTGTCAGCGTCTGAAGCGACGAAAAAGCGCCTTTCAGCGTATTTGTAGAACGTACTGGGGAAAGCAGCAGCCACACGGGGTTTAGAGAGTAGTATGTAAGGACGAAATTATGCGTAGGGAGGTTGGTTGGGGGGGTGAATGGGTCAAACAACAGGACTTTCACCCAGGAGACCGGGGATCGTGTCCCACACAGCATGTTTCCTAAAGTCGCTTTCTTCTTTACCTAAACCCGTCCCGTTCTTCCCGCGTGTCACGAAAACGTAAGCCCACCCACGACCTTTTCCTTAACATAACTGCATCAAAAGGGACGCCATTAGTCCCGACCAAGCACGTTTAGTTTTGGTGTGTTATTTGACGCTAACGGAGACTTTTAGTGTCAATAACAACGACAAAGGCACCTGACCAAGCGTCCGCATTTTAAGAGATGGAAGTGAGAACCTGTTGTTCCATTATTTATATTGAAAAGGGAGTTTTTCATCGCCACTAAGTGCTTGCTCTTGGGGGAATTACTAGAATTGTTGGGTCTTTGTAAATTGTAGGGTGTGGTCTAGACCTACTCTATCTGTAAAGTGTCTTGAGATAACGCATGTCATGATTTGATACTATAAATTGAATTGAATTGAACATTCAGTTTAAATTAAAACTTGTTCGTGTCACAGTTTGCTCGTTTTGAGTTTGGGGATTGACTACATATTAATTTTCCACATATGATATTTCTGGGTGTGACTTTGATCCAGAGTTACCTCTGGGATAAAAGAGAAGTTTGAGTTATGAAACTGTGGGAGGCGTTTTGTTTTCATATGTTTAGAGAGGAATCCTCTCAGACAGACACACGTGTTGGAAACTGTCCTATAAAAGCTAAAATAACACCTGAACTCATCACGGCTGCAGGCGGTGTTTAGATGAACACTAACTGAGATTACAGAGTGAGTCACACTGAATCACACACTGATGTACTCTGAGGTGAACCTCGTCCCGACGGTCAGACACACGAACAAACAGACCCACCTTAAACGCACCGCGCCCTCCCTCTGGATGCTTACTTTAATCTCAATCACATTCACTGTCATACAGAGTATCATGTAGTTTGGAAAACAACACCAACATGTACAAAAGTCCTGCAGGTTTTACATCATCGGGATAAAACTTTAACCCTCCTGTTGTCCTTGGTTCAAATTTGACCCATTTTCAAAAAATGTCTATATCAGAAATTTGTTTGTTTTTTAATTTAATTTTATAGCATTCGAAATTTTTTTTATAAAAGATTGTTGTGAAAAAACGTCAAAGAAAGCACAGAAAACATTGAAAAAAAGTGACATTAAAACTTGGAAAAAAGTGACAAAAACGTCAGGTAAAGCTTCAAAAACGTCATGAAAAGTGACAAAAACATAAACATCGGGAAGAGTGACAAAAGTGTTAAAAAAGATTCATTTTAAATGTTGACCCAGATAAACTAAAGGTTGCATGGTCGAAAGAAAGACATTTTGAAAAAGTTGTCAACCCCTCGGCCACTATTTTGTTAATCGATTATTCGGTTTTTGGTCATTTTTTATGAATGATTCCAGCTTGTTAAATGTGAATGTTTTCTAGTGTCTTCTCTCCTCTGTGACAGGAAACTGAATCATCCTTCCTTTCATCCTTCTCTGCCTTTCTTTCCTTCCCTTCCTCCTTCCCTACGTACTTCCTTTCTTCCGTCTGTCTTCTTTCCTTCCTTCTCCTATCCCATCCTTCTTAATTTATTCTTCCTTTTATTTTCTTTCCATTCTTTCTTCCTTCCCTTTTCTTTCCATGAATATTTTCATCCTTATTTTCTTCCCTCTTCTTCTTATATTCCCTACTTTCTTTCTTACTTATTTCCTTTCTCCTTTACTTACTTCCTTACATACTTACTAAAAGCTAAAGTGTAGAGTGGCAAAGATGAATGGATTACTTATCAACTATAAAATTATCTCCAACTATTGTGATAATTCATTAATCAGTTTGAGTAATTTTTTCATGTAAAAACAGGTAAACTTCTCTTGTTAAATGTGAATATTTTGTAATGTTTTCTCTCCTCTGGGACAGGAAACTGAATATCTTTGAGTTGTGGACAAAACAAATATTTTTTAAAATATGGAACATACTTATCTTAACCCAAAACACAATCTTTTCCTAAACCTTACCAAGTAGTTTTGTTGCCTATACACCCTGGCTTGAAAGTCTTGTGTTTTCTCCTTAACTTCTTCAGGACATGAACACCTGTTTCCTGGGTGAAAGTCTTGTGTTTTCTATGCTCCTCCTCTTGAAAGCCTTGTGTTTTAGGAGCCAAACACCACCCCCCCGACCTCCTCCCTACGAGGATCTTCCCGCTCTTATACAGCAGCAGACAATGTACTGCTGACAGTATTAAATACGTGGAATACATACACATTACAGAGCTTTACTTTTCGGAGAAATATGTACAAATGCTTCATGAGAACAGGCTGATTTCTTTGAGATCAGGATCATATATATGTTTACGAGACGCACAGGGATTAAACTGAATATCAGTCTTCATTAATGCGTATCATTTCCCCCTCTTTACTAACAGTAACAAGTAGCAGCGTGTTCTATCCATCAGCTGCAGTCAGACAGCTGCGTGTTAGAAGAGGCGTTGGCTGGTTTTGGGTGTGAACTGGGATGATTTGTCTGCAGGGCTTTAAGCTCGGTGGCGCAGCTTTCTCTGGGATTTCGGAACAAACCACAAAACATTAGAGGCGCTTCACACTCTGTAAACATTTCTAATGCTCCGTGAGCGTTTTAGGAAAACACAAACAGTGATTTTGTCTCCACCTCCAGTCTGTTAAAACCTCACACAACCAGTGTTGCCGACCCTTTTCCAATGAAAGTAGCTCCAAAAGTTGGTAAGATATGGCGCTAGATGATGCAAAGACATTGGTGATGTCATTGAGTATTATTAGCATAAAGCTTAGAGAGAAAGAGAGCCTGTTTCTGTAAAAATGGATGATAAATGATATGAGTGAACAAAGTAAACCAGATGTTCCCCATGTGTTCTCCTGCAGTTCGTTGTGACTGCAATGGTAGATCTCGGTACTGCCTTCGGGACGCCGTGGGCCTGCACTGTGTCGACTGCCAGGGAAACACTGAAGGCCGCCACTGCGAGCGCTGCAAGGCCGGCTTCCACCTGGCAGGGGCGCCACTGAGCTGCACGCCCTGCCTCTGCAACCCAACAGGTAAAAAACCCACAAAATAACATATCTTTCCTTGATGAGTAACTTTGGTATTTTTCAACATGGACCATATTTTCCCATGCATTCATGTCTAAGTGACTGACGGGAACAACAATCTTTGAAATTGGTCCAGTATTAATCAGTTAGTGTTCACTAAAAGTTCAGTTTTTGCTGTTGACAGGCTCCGATTATTATTCTAAGAGTCTGACAACATTATGGGATGGATCCCTACAGAGATAGACCTTTTAGTTAAAGAGTAAGATCCTTATAGTTTAACATGAAACCATCACCAAACTCCACCAGACTCCATGTAAATAATCAGGACTTTTAGCGTGTATAGAGCCAGCATATCTCCACCAGACTCCATGTAAATAATCAGGACTTTTAGCGTGTATAGAGCCAGCATATCTCCACCAGACTCCATGTAAATAATCAGGACTTTTAGCGTGTATAGAGCCAGCATATCTCCACCAGACTCCATGTAAATAATCAGGACTTTTAGCGTGTATAGAGCCAGCATATCTCCACCAGACTCCATGTAAATAATCAGGACTTTTAGCGTGTGTAGAGCCAGCATATCTCCACCAGACTCCATGTAAATAATCAGGACTTTTAGCGTGTATAGAGCCAGCATATCTCCACCAGACTCCATGTAAATAATCAGGACTTTTAGCATGTATAGAGCCAGCATAACTCCACCAGACTCCATGTAAATAATCAGGACTTTTAGCGTGTATAGAGCCAGCATATCTCCACCAGACTCCATGTAAATAATCAGGACTTTTAGCGTGTATAGAGCCAGCATATCTCCACCAGACTCCATGTAAATAATCAGGACTTTTAGCGTGTGTAGAGCCAGCATATCTCCACCAGACTCCATGTAAATAATCAGGACTTTTAGCGCGTGTATAGAGCCAGCATATCTCCACCAGACTCCATGTAAATAATCAGGACTTTTAGCGTGTATAGAGCCAGCATATCTCCACCAGACTCCATGTAAATAATCAGGACTTTTAGCGTGTATAGAGCCAGCATATCTCCACCAGACTCCATGTAAATAATCAGGACTTTTAGCGTGTGTAGAGCCAGCATATCTCCACCAGACTCCATGTAAATAATCAGGACTTTTAGCGTGTATAGAGCCAGCATATCTCCACCAGACTCCATGTAAATAATCAGGACTTTTAGCATGTATAGAGCCAGCATAACTCCACCAGACTCCATGTAAATAATCAGGACTTTTAGCGTGTATAGAGCCAGCATATCTCCACCAGACTCCATGTAAATAATCAGGACTTTTAGCGTGTATAGAGCCAGCATATCTCCACCAGACTCCATGTAAATAATCAGGACTTTTAGCGTGTGTAGAGCCAGCATATCTCCACCAGACTCCATGTAAATAATCAGGACTTTTAGCGTGTGTAGAGCCAGCATATCTCCACCAGACTCCATGTAAATAATCAGGACTTTTAGCATGTATAGAGCCAGCATATCTCCACCAGACTCCATGTAAATAATCAGGACTTTTAGTGGACAGTTCTCCTTAAATACTGGACCAAACCCAAAGCTTTTTGACCCTATCAGTCACTTTTTAGACAGAAAAACATGGAAAAATAGGGTCCAGCTTGAAAAATACCAAGGTACCCCCTTTAATACGCTCCCAATGTTCTGAGAAAGAGAAACTATTGTTTTAGTTTTATTACTAATGTTTCTTTGTTTCTTTGGCTGCAGGTTCTGTTGCTGCCACATGTGACAGCAGGGGGCGCTGCAGCTGTAAAGAAGGCGTCACCGGAGAGAAATGCGACCGCTGCCCAGACGGACCGATCGGACCCGACGGCTGCTCGCAAAGGTGAAGAAACACTTCAGATCCTCAGATTCCTTAAACATAATCTCTTACATTGATGCACTTCTTCTGACACTATTGCTCTGTTGGAAACTGTTCCTTCATTCACTCACTCTGTTCCCTTTATAGTGTTTATTAAATAATGAACTATACAGGGAACGACAGAGCAAGATTTCAGACACTCACTGAAAACATTGTCTTGAGACTAGCTTCATTAGATGCGTAGTATTTTGGGTGACGGAGGCAGGCGCGCCCATCAGACCGAGCACCCAGGGGAATGTTAAAGGTTTAATATTTTATATATTGCATGTTTTTCCACATTTCCACTGTTTATAAATGAAAGCCCACTCCATTTTCAGTTTCTGCCAAGGGGGTAAGCGAGCATCTGGAAAGCGTATCTCCTCTGGGGAGATTCTAGGCTAACAAGCACTCACCTCCCGTTAGCATCCCATTGACTCCCATTCATTTTTGCTTCACTTTGACAGAGAATAACTTTACATCTGAAGCGTTTAAAGACTCTATTTCTCCGTTGTTTATTTCTAAAGAAACACGACAATGTATAAAAGGCTCCATTACCTTGTAGCTCACGTTATGGCTCCGTAGCAGACGCTTTTATAACAATAGGCTAACGATTGGGTCATAACCACGAGACTTACTGTCACACAGTAGAGGAATTACCGTATAGTACAGGAGAAGCTCACAGGCAGTTTGGACTTCCATTAGCTGTTTAGGTTTAATTACTAATGTTAACTAGCATGTTAGTGATCAGTAATTACTAATGTTAACTAGCATGTTAGTGATCAGTAATTACTAATGTTAACTATCATGTTAGTGATCAGTAATTAGCCTGTGTCTATGTTATCTCCTTACATATACCTACACTCTCCGTCTCTGTGAGATTGGGAATGATTGAGATTTCTCTCTCACAGCTACCAGAAGACTTCACACTTTCAGACACGTTGCTCACGTCACATCTACGTCTTCAAGCTCAGTTGGAGGCTGCTCAGTAACACTCAGCCAGCACCGGGAAAGAGACTTCTGATATCCTCCACTGGTCTCCGTTAAAGTCTATGGCGTCTATGTGTCCATTTCTTTCACTGTCTATGGTTACTGCAGGCCCTTCTGCTTCTTCTTCTCCTCCGGGAAAACACGACCACGTTGCATTGTGGGATAGTACAGGAGTAAAATGTAGGCTACATCGTATGTACACTCAAATGAGCTGTGCATTGTGGGTATTTTTATAGTGGACTATATAGTGAATGAAATTAACCGTGGCAAAAAGACAGGAGACTTCTGGGTTTTGTTTTTGTCCCAGTTTCTGTTCTAACTTCCTGTCGCTCGTTGTTTTTCAGACGCCAGACCAGAGAGGATTCTGGGAGTCGGCCCTGTTTCTGTTATGGTCACAGCAGCCAGTGTTCGTCACAGTCCGGTTACTCCGTCCACAGCATCACCTCCACCTTCACCAACGGTAACCTTTCACCTCTCCACTTCACAATAAAACAACAATGTGCAGAATTCTGGTCTTAAATTTCAGAATAAAAGCCCCAGAGAACACCAGTTCTAACAGACTGTGTTGTGTTTACATTTCAGAATAAAAGCCCCAGAGAACACCAGTTCTAACAGACTGCGTGTTGTGTTTACATTTCAGAATAAAAGCCCCAGAGAACACCAGTTCTAACGGACTCTGTGTTGTGTTTTCAGGTCCGGACGGCTGGAAGGCGGCGACTGATCAGGGCGTTACCCCTGACGACGTCCACTTCCGCTGGTCACCGAGCCACCAGGACCTGGAGGTGATCTCCAAAAACAGCCTGCCGGTCTACCTGTACGCTCCAGGTGAGAACAAGCCCCGCCTCCTTTATCATCCCTCCCATCTGCCTTTCCTTTGTTTCATGACGGATGTTATTGTCTTCTTTCTTTTCTTTGCTTTGTTTCCTTCCTTTCATATTTCTCCAAATTTCTCCTTGTGTCTTCATTTTCGCCTTTTTGTTTATTTTGTTAATTTTGTTTTCCTCTCCTCTCCTCTCCTCTCCTCTCCTCTCCTCTCCTCTCCTCTCCTTTCCTCTCCTCTCGTCTCCTCTCCTTGTTTCCTCTCTCCTCTCCTTATTTCCTCTCTCCTCTCCTTGTTTCCTCTCTCCTCTCCTTGTTTCCTCTCACTGCTCCTTGTTTCCTCTCTCCTCTCCTTCGTTCCTCTCTCCTCTCCTTGTTTCCTCTCTCCTCTCCTTGTTTCCTCTCCTCTCCTTGTTTCCTCTCCTCTCCTTGTTTCCTCTCCTCTCCTTGTTTCCTCTCTCCTCTCCTTGTTTCCTCTCCTCTCCTTGTTTCCTCTCCTCTCCTTGTTTCCTCCCTCCTCTCCTTTTTTCCTCCCTCCTCTCCTCTGTGAGGGGAGTGTTATGCTCTGTGGGGGAGGAGGGAGAGTTGGTGGTTTTTGATTGGAAAAAAGCACAAAGTTTGTATTGATAATATTTGGTTTTTAATGTTTTTTTAGTTTTTGGTTTCTTTTTCTTTGTTTGTGTCTGTTGATTTTCTGTGACTGTAAATCTTATCTGGAAATGGTCCAATAAAGGGACTTTAAAAACCAAAAAAACTCTCCTCTCCTCTCCTCTCCTCTCCTCTCCTCTCCTCTCCTCTCCTCTCCTCTCCTCTCCTTGTTTCTCTTCTCCTCTCCTTGTTTCCCCTCTCCTTGTTTCCCCTCTCTTCTCCTCTCCTCCTCACCAGTATGTTATTCTCCTCCTCTCCCTCAGCTCCGTACCTGGGGAATCAGCTGCTGAGTTTCGGTCAGAACTTTTCCTTCTCTCTGCGTCTGGACCGCGGCGTTCGTCACCCGTCCACCAGCGACGTGATTCTGGAAGGCGGTGGCCTCCGAGTGTCCGCCTCGCTGGGAGAGCTGCGATCCATCCTCCCCTGTGGACAGAAGATCAGCTACAGCTTCAGGTACGAGCCAGGGCGTAGCACGAAATCCTGGGCCCTGTAGAAAGACATTCTTTATGGGCCTCTCCCCGCATCCATAGCTACTCATTCTAGCATCTTTTTGCGCCGTCCTCCCATGAGTAGGGTTGGGCATCGTTTGGATTTCAACCCCTTAATGCCGACTGTCGCTAATCTGCATCAAACCCCTCCCATTCCGACTGCAGGCGAGATAGCGTGTGTGTTCCCCCCAATGCCGTTTTTTTTACATGTGATACATACCTAGGAACCTTTTGCATGAACTGGTTTCTCGTAGGAACAGTCGGAGTGGGAGATACATCCGGTTCACTGAAGCAAAATTAACCCTAACCCTACCCCAAACCCTACCCCTAAACCTAACCCTGCCCCTACCCCTAACCCTAAAGAAACTACTGTCAATGTTAGGGAGTAGGAGAGTGTTCTCTTTCTTGCCGTTGTCAAGATCCATGTATTTGTCATTTACAGTTTAGAAGTTCTAATAACTTTGTGACATGAATGAAATCTACTGTGTGTTTTATTAATTTTACCATTTTGTAAAGAATTTTACCATAATGCCTGTTGTCGCTAATTTGCATCATACCTAAATTTATATCTATTCCATATGCTTTAGACAAATTAACAATCTCAACTTAATTTAGCATCAGCTTGGAGCCAGAAACACACATAATATTTTGTTTATATAATTGTGAATAAATTCAGGCGTCAAGGGGTTAACGATTCTGATTCCAATCCCGATTCTTCCTTTCGATTCCGGTTCTCATCGATTCCGATTCTTTGAAGGGTGGAGTTGAAACGGGTCACGTGCTTATTTTCACAAATAAGAGGAAAGTTTTATTTTGATTCAAAGGTGGTTTACAGTTTTACAGCTTTTTCAACGTAAAATAAAGCCAGACTAGAGCGCCGCTTACTGAGCTCCAAGGCTGCAACACAACAAGCGCCTGGCTGCTACGGAAACCCAAACTTGCGCATGTTAAATTGGGAAGTGATGATCGGATTTGAAACCAAATCCTCCAAACGATTCCAAAACGATTCCCATACAGAAACGATCCCGATGGAATCGTAATTTTTCAAACGATTCCGATTAGGAATCGGTTCTCGATGCCCAACCCTACACATGAGTGCCCGGGGTACTCAGTCCCATTTCCACCCCCAGTCTGACACCTCTGGGTACGAGATCCAGGTTAGAGCTTGCACACCTCCTTCGTGACATGCACACCATGGCACGCTAGAAATAGGACTGACGCCTATTTTTCACGTGACACACAAGCGTGTTGGAAGCGTTTCCAGGCAAAAAAAAATATGAAAAGATGCTTATTTGTCATTTTGACATGAATATATTTAATAAATGACATTTTGATGTTTGAAAGTGTCTAGCTTTTGACATAAATGCAGATATAAATGTAATTTAAAAAAAAGAAAATTATAATTATCGATATTCAAATATTGCACCTGTCAATCCAGAATACTGCCGACGTTGTCTTTGCTGTAATCAGATCAGAATATATTTATGTTTATGTTTATGGGAAACATACATGTGTAGAGACAAGGCTAGCAGCAGCAGCAGTGCAGAAGGCTTCCTCAGCGTCACTCCTGCAGAAACATTTAAACAGTCTGAGCGACTTGCAGATTCTTTCGGTCGCAGGAGTTTGTTTCTACTTGCTGTGTTTACGGCAGCAGAATTCTTGCTCTCTGACAGACAGGAATGCTCACACTGGAGTGAAAGAGGAAATATATTTCAGTGGCAACAAGAGAGAGGCCATACCTTGAATGTCAGGGGCTGACAGGTGGGAGTCTTTGTCTCAACTTTGACAGAAAATAAACACTTTGATGGATCTTCTCTCTGCAGAAACTTTCAAGTCTCTGCAGGTTCAATTTCAACCAAAAAGAAGCATAACAACATTCATTAATTTTGGACACAGTTTATGATTTAGCAAGTACAGATTTACAGTGAATAACATCTGTGAAGAAGAGCTTTGATATAAAGATTGTTTCTGATGTTCGCTCCATGTGTTTTGACTGTGAAGGTGAGTTTTTTAGATGTATCTCAGGGAAAGACTGCTACTAACAGTCTCAGTTATTGTTGTAAAGTGTAAATCCTATATTCTGCCTGAACAGACTGGGTGGACTGGTACTAAATGTGTGATATCTTCTGCCTGAACAGACTGGGTGGACTGGTACTAAATGTGTGATATCTTCTGCCTGAACAGACTGGGTGGACTGGTACTAAATGTGTGATATCTTCTGCCTGAACAGACTGGGTGGACTGGTACTAAATGTGTGATATCTTCTGCCTGAACAGACTGGGTGGACTGGTACTAAATGTGTGATATCTTCTGCCTGAACAGACTGGGTGGACTGGTACTAAATGTGTGATATCTTCTGTTTGAACAGACTGGGTGGACTGGTACTAAATGTGTGATATCTTCTGCCTGAACAGACTGGGTGGACTGGTACTAAATGTGTGATATCTTCTGCCTGAACAGACTGGGTGGACTGGTACTAAATGTGTGATATCTTCTGCCTGAACAGACTGGGTGGACTGGTACTAAATGTGTGATATCTTCTGTCTGAACAGACTGGACGAGGGTCCCGGCAGCCAGTGGAGGCCTCAGCTTTCCTCCTCTCAGTTCCAGACACTTCTCCAGAATCTCACCGCCATCAAGATCCGGGCAACGTTTGGCCAAGATGGTGAACTTCCTTTACATTTACTTTTATACTTCCCTTTCCCACTGGCCAAACACCCACTTACACCCTCTAACATCTGGCTTTCCTCTTCTGTGTGAAAAGTTACAATCATCGTTCACTTTGTGGGCAAATGACTCTGCAATAGGCACCTGTATTTATCGCCAATGATGGAAACACAACACCCGGGTGGATTTGCTAATTTTCTGCCCTTTTCCGGCACAATGCTAGCCTGGATACTAGCCAAACTTAGCCCCGCCCTCAACATTTGAGGTCAGAAAGTTCTGTCTGGACTTGATCCGTTGTGGAGCAACTAGGCTCAAACCAGAGCTGTTTGGACCAATCGAATTGTCAGTACGATGAAGTACAGATGATCAACAGTCAACGTCACAACCTCACTAAAGGGCGCTTGGGTTGAATTCGTTTACAGCACCGGAAAAGATAATTTACACTCATCTTCTTCTTCTATTTCTTCCAGCATGCGTGAAGTTAAGTTCGGTTGACTGTAACTATGCGTCGCTCAACATACGTCACATACTCCGTTGCTCTGATTGGTTGGAGGTCTATCCAGTTGAGTACAGAGGCATTTTCTTTCCTGGTTCGGTTGAAACACGCCCCATAATCACAGCCCAATGGAGCAGAATCAGACTCATATTCTGACTAGAATCTGAGTTTGACCACGTCAGGCTACCCCGCAATGCTGTGACGAGAATAAAAATGAATTAAATAGAAATAAATGAATTTTCTATGATTAAAAACTCACATATTCTCTTTTTTCCCTCTCCGTGAACCATCACCTTATCGTGGTGGAGAGGTTTGTGTGTCTCTGTGAACCTGAGGGCTGTGTTGTCTGGAGCTTTGTGCTCCTGGTAGGGTCTCCCAAGGCAAAGTGGTCTCAGGTGAGGGGCCAGACAAAGAATGGTTCAAAAACCCCAATGAAAAAGCTAAGCAGAGATGGAGTGACCCTGCCCGGAGGAAGCCCGGGGCCCCCGTCTGGAGCCAGGCCCAGACGGTGGGCTCGTCGGCGAGCGCCTGGTGGCCGGGTTTGCCACGGAGCCCGGCCGGGCACAGCCCGAACAAGCTACGTGGCAACTCCCTCTCCATCCCATGGGCCCACCACCTGTGGGAGGAACCGTTGGGGTCGGGTGCGATGCCACATGGGTGGCAGTGAAGGTCAGGGGCCTCGACGGACCAGACCCGGGCAGCAGACGCTGGCTCTGGGGACGTGGAACGTCACCTCTCTGGGGGAAGGAGCCGAACTGGTGCGGGAGGTGGAGCGCTACCGTTAGATCTGGTGGGGCTTACCTCACGCACAGTCTTGGTTCTGGAACCATACTCCTGGATAGGGGTTGGACTCTTTTCTTCTCCGGAGTTGCCCAGGGTGTGAGGCGCCGGGCGGGTGTGGGGATACTCACAAGTCCCCGGCTGAGCGCCGCTGTGTTGGAGTTTACCCCAGTGGACGAGAGGGTCGCCTCCCTACGCCTGCGGGTTGTGGGGGGGAAAACTCTGACTGTTGTTTGTGCATATGCACCAAACAGGAGTTCGGAGTATTCGGCCTTCTTGGAGACCTTGACTGGAGTCCTGCATGGGGCTCCAGTGGGGACTCCATTGTTCTGCTGGGGGACTTCAACGCACACGTGGGCAATGATGGAGACACCTGGAGAGGCGTGATTGGGAGGAACGGCCTCCCTGATCTAAACCAGAGTGGTTGTTTGTTGTTGGACTTCTGTGCTAGTCATGGATTGTCTATAATTGAACACCATGTTCGAACATAGGGATGCTCATAAGTGTACCTGGTACCAGAGCACCCTAGGCCGAAGGTCAATGATCGATTTCATAATCGTTTCATCTGATCTGAGGCCGTATGTTTTGGACACTGGGTGAAGAGAGGGGCAGAGCTGTCAACCGATCACCATCTGGTGGTGAGTTGGGTCAGAGGGTGGGGAAGACTCTGGACAGACCTGGTAAGCCCAAACGTGTAGTGCGGGTAAATTGGGAACGTCTGGAGGAGGCCCCTGTCCAACAGACTTTCAACTCACACCTCCGGGCGGAGCTTTTCGTGCATCCCTGTGGAGGCTGGGGGCATTGAACCCGAGTGGACAATGTTCAAAGTTTCCATTGCTGAAGCTGCAGCGAGGAGCTGTGGTCGTGGGGTCTTAGGTGCCTCAAGGGGCGGTAACCCACGAACACCGTGGTGGACAACGGTGGTCAGGGAAGCCGTCCGACTGAAGAAGGAGTCTTTCCGGGATATGTTATCCCGGAGGACTCGGAGGCAGTTGCAGGGTACCGAAGGGGCCCGAAGGGCTGCAGCCTCTGCCGTGAAAGAGGCAAAGCAGCGGGTGTGGGAGAAGTTTGGAGAAGACATGGAGAAGGACTTTCGGTCGGCACCAAAGTGCTTCTGGAAAACTGTTCGCCACCTCAGGAGGGGAAGGGGGGAACCATCCAAGCTGTGTACAGTAAGGATGGGACACTGTTGACCTCAACTGAGGAGGTAATAGGGCGGTGGAAGGAGCACTTTGCAGAACTCCTGAATCCGACTAATACGCCCTCTATGTTAGAGGCAGAGCTGGAGGATAATGGGGGATTGTCGTCGATTTCCCAGGCGGAAGTCACTGATGTAGTCAAACAACTACACAGTGGCAAAGCCCCGGGATTGATGAGATCCGTCCAGAAATGCTCAAGGCTCTGGGTGTGGAGGGGCTGTCCTGGTTGACACGCCTTTTCAACATTGCGTGGAAGTCTGGGACGGTGCCAAAGGAGTGGCAGACTGGGGTGGTGGTTCCCCTTTTTAAAAGGGGGACCAGAGGGTGTGTGCCAATTATAGGGGTATCACACTTCTCAGCCTCCCTGGTAAAGTCTACTCCAAGGTGCTGGAAAGGAGGGTTCGCCAATAGTCGAACCTCGGGTTGAGGAGGAACAATGCGGATTCCGTCCTGGTCGTGGAACAACGGACCAGCTCTTCACTCTCGCAAGGATCCTGGAGGGAGCCTGGGAGTATGCCCAACCGGGTCTACATGTGTTTTGTGGATTTGGAGAAGGCGTATGACCGGGTCCCCGGGAGATACTGTGGGAGGTGCTGCGGGAGTATGGGGTGAGGGGGTCTCTTCTCAGGGCCATCCAATCTCTGTACAACCAAAGCGAGAGCTGTGTCCGGGTTCTCGGTAGTAAGTCGGACTCTTTTCAGGTGAGGGTTGGCCTCCGCCAGGGCTGCGCTTTGTCACCAATCCTGTTTGTAGTATTTATGGACAGGATATCGAGGCGTAGTCGGGTGGGGAGGGGTTGCAGTTTGGTGGGCTGGGGATCTCATCGCTGCTCTTTGCAGATGATGTGGTCCTGATGGCATCATCGGCCTGCGACCTTCAGCACTCACTGGATCGGTTCGCAACCGAGTGTGAAGCGGTTGGGATGAGGATCAGCACCTCTAAATCTGAGGCCATGGTTCTCAGCAGGAAACCGATGGAATGCCTTCTCCAGGTAGGGAATGAGTCCTTACCCCAAGTGAAGGAGTTCAAGTATCTTGGGGTTGTGTTCGCGAGTGAGGGGACAATGGAGCGGGAGATTGGTCGGAGAATCGGGCGCAGCGGTGCGGTATTGCATTCAATCTATCGCACCGTTGTGACGAAAAGAGAGCTTAGCCAGAAGGCAAAGCTCTCGATCTACCGGTCAGTTTTCGTTCCTACCCTCACCTATGGTCATGAAGGCTGGGTCATGACCGAAAGAACGAGATCCAGGGTACAAGCGGCTGAAATGGGTTTCCTCAGGAGGGTGGCTGGCGTCTCCCTTAGAGATAGGGTGAGAAGCTCACTCATCCGTGAGGAGCTCGGAGAGAGCCGCTGCTCCTTTGCGTCGAAAGGAGCCAGTTGAGGTGGTTCGGGCATCTGGTAAGGATGCCCCCTGGGCGCCTCCCTAGGGAGGTGTTCCAGGCACGTCCAGCTGGGAGGAGGCCTCGGGGAAGACCCAGGACTAGGTGGAGGGATTATATCTCCAACCTGGCCTGGGAACGCCTCGGGATCCCCCAGTCGGAGCTGGTTAATGTTGCTCGGGAAAGGGAAGTTTGGGGTCCCCTGCTGGAGCTGCTCCCCCCGCGACCCGACACCGGATAAGCGGACGAAGATGGATGGATGGATGGATATTCTCTTTTTCCGAGGAAACAATCTTGGATATTCTTGGAGATTAAAATCACAAATTTACCATCAACAAAATCTCTCTGAATTTACACTGGAAACTTTGCGGGAAATAAATCACAAATTTACAAGAAAACTTTACGAGAAAATACTTTTTGTATTTGTAAAATTGTGTTTTTTTTGTCAAGGAACCTCTTATATCTTATTTTATCAAATATATTTGCTAAATATTTGGAGGATGATTGACATGAATAAATATATATTCTCTGATGTTATAAAGTCATTCATTTGCAAGAAAAAACATACATAACAAAAAAACATTGATATTCTCTGAGTTTAAAGTCACAAATTTACAAGAAAAAAAACTCTGAGAAATATTTTTTTAGAGATTATTTTTGGGCATTTCCACCTTTAATGGATAGCAAAGCTGAGAGAGAGGGGGAAGACAGGCAGGAAACCGTCACAGAACCCTGGACCTTCTTTGTTGAGGAATAAACCTTTACATATGTGCGCTTGCTCTACCAACTGAGCTAACCGGCCACAACTCTTGAGAAATATTTGCTGAATATTTGGAGGATGATTGATTAAACTGTTGTGTCTTTTTCAGGCCGTGGTTATCTTGACAACGTGCAGCTGGTGTCGGCGCGGCGTGGGGGCGCCGGCATCCCGGCCGGCTGGGTTCAGACCTGCCGCTGCCCGTCCGGTTACGAGGGCGAGTTCTGCGAGCAGTGCTCGGCGGGCTTCAGACGGCAGACGCCGGCCCACGGCGCCTTCAGCGTCTGCGAGCGCTGCAACTGCAGAGGAGGAAGCTGCGACCCGCAGACCGGAGACTGTTACTCCGGAGACGAGACTCCCGGGGAGCAGAGCTGCGCCGAAGGTTTTTACCGTGACCCCTGGCGGCCCCGCAGCTGCGTGAAGTGTCCCTGTCCGGACGGAGAGTCCTGCTCGATTGCTGCCGGCTCTCTGGAGCCACGATGTGACCGCTGCCCAACCGGAGCCACCGGTAGGTGTCTTTGTGGATGACTTTCACCTTTTTGTTGGCTAAATGAAACTGTAACGGCCGATCGGATAAACTTCATCAGGTGACCGGTCGGCAGTCGCCTTCAGTTCGTAAGAAATCCATTGTTAGATAATCCATTTCATAATATAAAATAAATCACAAATTTACAAGAACATTTTACGAGAAAATACTTTTCGTATTTTTGTAAAATTGTGTTTTATTTGTCAAGGAGCCTCTTATATTTTAACTTATCTAATATATTTGCTAAATATTTGGAGAATGATTGACATATATAAATATATATTCTCTGATGTTATATAGTCATTCATTTGCAAGAAAAAACTTAAACTTAACAAAAAAACCTTGATATTCTCTGAGTTTAAAGTCACAAATTTACACCGATAAGTGTCTTTGTTGATGACAGTCACCTTTTGTCAGGTAAACAAAAGGTGTCGGCTCCGATACTGCCTAAAAACGCTGGTATCGGTATCGGGAAGTACTGGAGTTTATGCACCGATCCGATACCACGTAATAAAGCCCTAAAGAAAATCTACGTTAAAGTAGTTTATTTATGTTCTTCTTCCGTTATAACTGACTGTCAAACTGGACAATAAAAGAAAGTTCTGTGGCATTCATTGTTTGTGTTTGTTCATGTTTCACAAAGATAGAAATAATATCACATCCATACAGGGATAGTAGTATACAGCTGTTAAAACATAATAAAATATATGACACACTGGTATCGGATCGGTAATCGGTATCGGGCGATACACAAGTTCAGGTATCGGAATCGGTATCAGGAAGCAAAAAATGGTATCGGGCCATCTCTAGTCTGAACTAAGATTTAGATCACGTTTCAGAAAAACTCTTCTATTTATAACATTTACACAGAAGTGGCAAAGATGATCATATAGCTGCAAGTGCATTTCAGTGTAAAGTGACAACAAAATGTCATATCGTAGTCTGATAATCTTGTGTCTTTCCGTCCCTTCAGGTCCTCGCTGTGACGTGTGTCAGGAGGGTTACCATGGAAACCCATCAGGAAGTGGCGGCGTGCAGCGGCCCTGCCGGCCCTGCCGCTGTAACGGCCACATTGACCTCAGCGTGGCGGGAAGCTGCGACCGACGCAGCGGAGAATGTCTCAAGTGTCGGAACAACACAGCGGGGCGGAGCTGCGAGGAGTGTAAGCCAGGTTTCTACCACGGAAACGCCGCAGACGCCTGCAAACGTAACTACATATTAACTCATTTTCACTTATTACATCTGCAGGGGTTCCTCTTTGACATTTGACAGACAAAGAAATATAAATTAAGTTGTTGGTTTCACATTTCTTAGATGAGACATAAGCATTTGAATTTTGCCAACCACTGAATATGTTATTATTGAAATATTTTACTTTGAAAAACATGTATCTGAATTTATTTTTTCTGAATCAACAAAATGTTGCTATACTGTATACACATATGTAAAATGTCAGATGCTAAAAAGAATCCGTAATTGTAAAATTTCAATGAAAAAAATGTTGAAAAAGCAGAGAATAACATCGGGAAATTTTCGGGAAAAGAAACTTACAAATTTCATGACAAAACAAACTTGGATATTCTTGGAAATTAAATTCACAAATTTCTGAGAAAAAAAACGTTTAAAAAAACGACAAATATGTTGAAAAGGCAACAAAAACCTTAAAAGCCGACCAAAACGATCTATGTGGCCGTTTTTCGGGGGAGGACAGTCTCGATAAAATGATGTAGATTGAGGTATACACTTCATGACATAATTCTTTAAAAATATTTGTAGCTGTATTTTTTGGGTCTATTTCTGTTAGTAGAGTCAAATTCCCTCTTTGTGTTCACACTTACCTGGCCATGAAAGCGGTTTGTGATTGTGAATATTAACGTCTATTTCCTGTCTTGTTTGTGTGGCCCAGCGTGCAGCTGTGACGTTCTGGGCTCTGAGTCCAGACAGTGTGATTATGCGGGTCGCTGCCGGTGCAGACCGGGCTTCGAGGGTCTGAAGTGCCAGAGGTCCAACTGTCCCGCCTGTTTCAGCCCCATCAAGAGAAAGGTGCCGAAACTCTGCTGCATGTTTTTATCTGTATGAAGAAAATGTTCAGCGTCAGTAAAGCGTCCACTAAAAGTTCTGTTGTTGCTGCTGACAGACTCAGATTATTATTCTAAGTGTCTGACAACATTATGGGATGGATCCCTACAGAGATAGACCTCTTAGTTAAAGAGTAAGATCCTTTTAGTTTAACATGAAACACACCCAAAATCACCATCACCAAACTCCACCAGACTCCATGTAAATAATCAGGACTTTTAGCGTGTATAGAGCCAGCATATCTCCACCAGACTCCATGTAAATAATCAGGACTTTTAGCGTGTATAGAGCCAGCATATCCCCACCAGACTCCATGTAAATAATCAGGACTTCTGTTCCAACAATCACCACTCTGGTTTGGCTGAAATAAACCCTTAATTCACCCATTTACCCGTGAAAATATACTGGCTCTATACACACGAAAAGTAGCGATTATTTACATGAGTCTGGTGGGTTTGGTGATGGTGATTTCGGGGGGGTTTCATGTTAAACATAATAGATCTTACTCTTTAACAAAAAGATATTCTTAACCGAACCGACTGACATTATTTAGTCAGAGGGAGATTCTCTAAATGAGTTTGTTGAACTGTGTGTTTCAGATGGAGGAGTACGCTGCCAAACTGAAGGAGTTGGAGATTCTGTTCTCCGACATGGACAGAGGTTTAAAACCAGCCGACAGCGCTGAGATGGAGGCGGCTCTGAGAGCAACCCAGGAGCTGGTGGACCAGCTGCAGTATGATGTTGAGGTGCTCACAGGTACGGCAACGTTTCCACTATCCAACAACATTTTATATTTTACTGCAGGAAATGCCATACTAATGACATCCCATGTGCCATGTCCAATAGGATCAGAGAAGATCCTGCAGGGCCGCCTGTCGTCCATCAGCAGGAGTCAGCTGGCCGAGGAGCAGGACATCCAGAACATCGCCGACACAGCGGACGCCATCAAACGCCGACAGCAGACATACAAGGCGAAGGTGGCGGAGGTTCAGAGTCTGATGGAGGAGATGAGACGCGAACTAAACGAGGCCAAGGCCCAACTCAGATCAGCCGTAAGACCAAATATATAAAAATGTCCAACTCCAAATTAATTTCTGACTCACAATTTCCCAAGACCGCTGTTGTAAAAACTAATGTACCCAAAAAGATATGGTTACATAAACCAAGACCAAGTCATCACGAAGAACGGAGTGTATCGAGACTGAGACAAGACTGAGACTTTGAGGAATTGAAACCGAGACAAGACCGAGACTTTGAGGGGTTGAGCCCGAGATAAGTCCAAGACTTTGAGGGGTTGAGACAGAGACAAGACCTAGACTTTGAGGCATTGAGACCAAGACAAGACTGAGTTAAGACACAAGCTACGTGTGGAATAAGTATGAAGTAGATGATTGTATGCAAATATGTTATGAAAAGAAGGAGCAAACGTTAATGTTGATTGGCAGGTTTACTTTTAATCTAACAGACATTTTTTCTCTTCCTTCCTGTCAGGAGATTCCTCTCGGAGATGCTCCGCTGAGTTCAAACCTGCTCTCTTCTCTGGTGCAGACAGCTACCAGTCTGGCTGAAAAGTAAGTTCATTGTCTGCAAACCTTGGCAGTCATCCAGATCATATTTACCCAAGGAAGGAGTTAAAATCAAGAGCAAATGGACTTGGTTATAGATTAACTTCATTTTTGTTTCAACCTGGACACTATTTCCCCATGTTTTTATGTCTAAGTGACTGATGGGAGCAACCGAAATTATCCTTTAAAAGGTGCTTCGAAGATCTTTCGTCTCTCTTTCCCTGAAGTTCCAAACTGAAGAAGTCACTAAATGAGTGACAGTGTCTTCGAAGCATCTTTAACCAAAGTCCAATCTCCTTTGATTTTAACCCTTCCTTGGATAAGTAAGTTAATTGTCTGCAAAACGTTCGCTGTCATCCAGATCACAGTTACCCAAGGAAGGCTTACAATTTTTATTTCAACCTGGCCCGTGTTTCCCATCTTTGAAGCACCTTTTAATCTAAGTCCAGTTGCCCTTGATTCTAAACCTTTCATGGATAAGTAAGTCTGTCACATTTATTTATTTATCTGTAGAGAAGATAAGAGGAGAGCTTTTTGTTTTACACCATGTCAGATGTTTGTGTCTTCATCACTTCCTGTGTGTCCGTCCTGCAGGCATGAGACGAAGGCAGACGCCGTGGAGCGAAGAGCCAACGAAGCTCTGAGTGACTCCGAGAAGAGTCTGGCCCTGGTCCGAACTCTCATGAACAGAGAGAACAAAGTCAAAGAGCTGATCGGAGATCTGAAAACCATGTGAGTCTCTTCTGTCAGCTTGAAAATAATGGGTTAAATGGTCTTATTCCTTTGTCCATAAAAGACTGTTATAACATCTGTTTCATTGGGTATGTTTACGTGCACATTAATATTCCACTTTTATTCTGAATATAACAATAATCCTAATTCAATAGAGGTCATGTAAACAGAAGATACCGAAAAAGGCCTTTTCCAGCCAACAGTTTGCAGGGCTGCAGACCCGTTAAGAAGTAGAAACACAGCTATACTTTTAACCATTATCAAAGACTTGGATATCAACAGGTTTTCGGATATGAGCCATGAGCCAACCTTTTCAAGAAGCTGGTTGAATGAATGAAGTTTGTAAGTAAAACTTGTTGTTTGCTCCAACAAGTCCTACTGGTGAAAAGAATTTTGCACGCTGCATGTTAACGGAAATATTAGAGAAATATTATATTTCGTTAGCCATGGAAACAGCTTAGAGGAACATTGTCTTTTCAGAATAAGGGCAAAAAACGGAATTTTATGTGCATATAAACATAGTCATTGACAAAAACAGCGCTGCACCGGCAGATTTACTAAATATATCAAAATACTGGAAGAAACAGTTCCCCAATAGGTGTAATACTTAAGTTTTCTTCATGGCCACATGCACGCGCAGCCAAAATCGCTATCAAAACTCTGACTTCATTATCTGCTCAGGACGCCATTATGCCACTACATCTCTACATAGCAAGTAGCTGTTCGCTTCTATAGTTTTGTTCTGAATGTCGAGAACAACCCCTTTTTAATGCTACATTTATAATGTGTTCATGGGAAATGTAGGATCAGAACTACAAGCAGTGTCAGATAAAGATTACTTTTCCAAGCCAAAATTTCTTTCAAAAACAGACCGGTCCGGTATTACAGACTTGTATCGTTTCTGCAGCCGATATAAACAGACACAGTGTTATTTGCTTCTTCATCACTGGCCTAGTAACTTTACAATGTTATTCAGGTATGATAAGAATTCAGCCGCGGTGAAGGGTTTGGAGAACCAGGCCACCCGGCTGAGCACTGAGGCCGGAGACGAGAGCAGGATGGCCGACGGCATGCTGAAAGACATCGCCAACATGGAGCGAAGCGTCCCGACATCCCTGAAGGTAACTGCTGCTGTTAGACGCCAAAATATGTACAGTACAGGAGAAAAGTTTGGACACACCTTCTCATTTAATGTTATTGTCATGACTATACTATACTAACCTCTGATTGGGTCGGTCGACTTTATTTATTATTATTTATGTGTACAGTACAGGCCAAAAGTTTGGACACACCTTCTCATTCAACGCGTTTCCTTTTTATTTTCATGACTATTTACATTGTAGATTCTCACTGAAGGCATCAAAACTATGAATGAACACATATGGAATTATGTACTTAACAAAAAAGTGTGAAATAACTGAAAACATGTCTTATATTTTAGATTCTTCAAAGTAGCCACCCTTTGCTTTTTTTGATAACTCTGCAAACCCTTGGTGTTCTCTCAATGAGCTTCATGAGGTAGTCACCTGAAATGGTTTTACCTTCACAGGTGTGCTTTGTCAGGGTTCATTAGTGGAATTATTTCCCATATTAATAAAAAAGCAAAGGGTGGCTACTTTGAAGAATCTAAAATATAAGACATATTTTTAGTTATTTCACACTTTTTTGTTAAGTACATAATTCCATATGTGTTCATTCATAGTTTTGATGCCTTCAGTGAGAATCTACAATGTAAATAGTCATGAAAATAAAAAGGAAACTCATTGAATGAGAAGGTGTGTCCAAACTTTTGTACTGTACTGTAGGTCCGTCTTTAGAAAACAAGTCGTCCTGAGGAAACATTCCTGAGTGAATACTCATTCTGTTCTCCCATCATGCTTAGGGGCAGGTGGACGCCCTGGTTTCCAGGTTGGATGACGTGAAGAAGTCGGTTGTTGCAGATATCTCCGGCATCGGGGCGCTGCAGGACGGCGTGCAGCGAGACAAGGCCGCCACCGAGGAACTGCTGGCCAAGGGCAAGACCGCCCAAAAGGTACCGAAGGATCATAGGAACCCAAACCATGTTTTTACATTTCACAAATCCAAAATGGCAATGTCAGTTTTTCTCTTGTCAAAATGTAGCCTAACTTTGGAGCTTTTGGAGCAGAATATCCTGCGCGATGTCGATCACCTTCTTTATTTTCTTTAATAATGCAAGAAACCTTCCTTGCCTAGTACAGCAGACATACCTTCCTGCTTTATTTCAACCCACAGTTTCAAGTTAAAACAACCTAAACACATTTATAGCAGAGATAGCGTGGGTGCTTGGGTGAGGCCACCCCAGGGTCCTGTGCATAATAGGGGCAGCTCTGCTGATCTTATGTCACTTGGCACAAGATGACCAATAGTGAAGTGTCATGCTGCAGAATAATGACTGTAATACTCCAGCTCTTCTTATCAAACAGTCCCTTAACTCATGGTTACAAATGTAAACCAGCACAACAATGACAATTACCAGGCATCAAAACATTACATTCTAAACACATGTTTAATAAACAGAATCCATAAAGTTACATTTGTATTTTGCACAAACGGCAAACTTTTCAGCAAATTTTAACACAACTCTATTTACCGCCTTGCATCATGGGAATTAGCCAGGCAATGAACCAATTGCAGTCCTGAGTGCAGTACACAGATCGGGGTTGGGCTAAATGTGGGCGGAGCTAGACGTTTGACTTTTGAAAAGAACTTCACATTTCAATTTGAGAAGAGTGAAATTCACAAGTTGTCGACAGCTACTCCCTCCGCCGATGGCACTAGTGCTTTCTTGTTTGCCACAACACGTGTTATATTTTAGTAGAAATTTGAATAGGCTACATCGCTTATTTGCGGTGTATAATTAATTTATTGTGTCCATGCTTTAACCTTGCCGTGGAAGAAGACAGGTTATTTTAAACTTTTTTGTTGCAACACACACACACACACTTTTTTTTCAACTGATAACTTAAGTTACATACCCAAGTTCAATCAACACATACATTTTTTAAATAGTCAACCCAATGAATAAATTGTTTGTTGAAGTTTAACTTTCAAAAACTCATAAAGTTGAGTTCAAAATCCACAACTTGTATAAGCTTTGTTCAGTTAAAAATAAGAAATAAGTGGACATAACTAAATGGGTGTGTAATATTTTACAGTGTAAACTCTGTTCTCTTAAACTTTGCACTAACAAGCTACATGCTGAAAAAGTGTTAAGTTTTGAAGAAGATTTGGACGGTGCAACAAGGCAGGCCTGCTTGGTCTTTCTCCCATCCCAGAATGCATTAGTGGTGCAAGACGATATGTTGACGTGGAATCTGGTTTCTCTCCGCAGGAGTTCGACGACCTGTCCCACAGAGTGGACATCGCCAAGGTGGACACAGAGGACGCTCTGAGACGCATCAACAGCAACACCAACGAGCTGGACGATGCCCTGAGCACCCTGAAAGGTAGACAGACAGGCAGGCAGACAGACAGGCAGGCAGGCAGGCAGGCAGGTAGACAGGCAGACAGACAGGCAGACGGAAAAGGCGGACAGACAGACACAGACAGAGAGACAGAGAGACAGACAGACATTTGGACATTTGGACAGACAGAGAGACAGAGACACAGAGAGAGAGACAGACAGAGAGAGAGACAGAGAGAGAGACAGAGAGAGAGACAGACATTTGGACAGACAGAGAGACAGAGAGAGAGACAGACATTTGGACAGACAGAGAGACAGAGAGACAGACAGACAGACATTTGGACAGACAGAGAGAGAGACATTTGGACAGACAGAGAGACAGAGAGAGAGACAGACATTTGGACAGACAGAGAGACAGAGAGACATTTGGACAGACAGAGAGACAGAGAGACATTTGGACAGACGGAGAGACAGAGAGACATTTGGACAGACAGAGAGACAGAGAGACATACAGACATTTGGACAGACAGAGAGACATAGAGACAGAGAGACATACAGACATTTGGACATTTGGACAGACAGAGAGACATAGAGACATAGAGACAGAGAGACAGACAGACATTTGGACATTTGGACAGACAGAGAGACAGAGAGACAGACAGACATTTGGACAGACAGAGAGACAGAGAGAGAGACAGACATTTGGACAGACAGAGAGACAGAGAGACATTTGGACAGACAGAGAGACAGAGAGACATACAGACATTTGGACATTTGGACAGACAGAGAGACATAGAGACAGACAGACATTTGGACATTTGGACAGACAGAGAGACAGAGAGAGAGACAGACATTTGGACAGACAGAGAGACAGACAGACATTTGGACAGACAGAGAGACAGTCGGACAGACAGCCAGAATGTGACTCTTCCTGGTCTCCCTCCTCAGGGTTCGACCAGCAGATCGACGGAGGTAAAGCTCTGGCCGACACCGCCATCAGGCGTCTCCCCGGCATCAGCGGCGTCATCCAGCGGGCCGTGGACAGCAACGCCGAGACGATCTCCGTCCTGGGAGACGTCTCTGGAGGTTACAACGCAGCGCTGGGAACCATCAACGTGCTGGAGAACCTGGTCAATGGTCTGGAGGTAACAACCAATCACCGGAGAGCTTTTAAGTTTCAAACCACACAGGGTGGATAGAGCTCTTTTTTTCATTTAATGTTTATTTGGGAGGGACAAATGCATCGAACATTGCTTTATAAAGAATACAAAGTAGATGCCATGCATACAGGTTTATAGCCATGACTAATTTGCAACCCCCTGTCCCTGGTTAGGCTTTTAAAATTAAAACAGAAAGTACAGAGTATTAATATAAAATTTGTAACTATTAAAATACATACAATAAATACATCCCATACATTAAATAAAATGAACTTAAATGAATGTAAAAATCACTATAAAAACAGAGTTTAGACACATTTAACAATACAAGAACACAAAAGTCTGCTATGCATGCTAACATATGCAACATTATCTTGTATAGTCAGTGTTCACAGAGTTGTTTCAGTGTCAGCCACTGCTTTAAATGTGTATTAAAAACCTTCAATCCAATCCAATCCACTTTATTTATATAGCACAATTTTAACAAACACAAGGTTTCCAAAGTGCTGCACAAAAGATAAAACAAAGTAAATAGACAATAAAAGCAGAGGTACCCACTATAATATAAATGCAATAAAAAACGATTTAAATTGAATTAAATAAGTAAACATCAATTAAAATATGCAAATATGCACATAACATCAACACTCTACCTGGTTTTAAAAGCCAAAGAAAAGAGGTAGGTTTTAAGAAGAGTTTTAAAATTAGACAGACAGGAGGCCTGTCTAATGTGCAGAGGCAGTCCGTTCCAAAGTTTTGGAGCTGCAATGGCAAACGCTCGATCTCCTCTGAGCTTGAGCCGAGCTTTAGGCACCATCAGGAGCAGCTGGTCAGCTGACCTGAGAGATCGGCTAGGGGTGTAGGGGTGCAGCAGCTCAGAGAGGTAAGGTGGGGCAAGGCCATTCAAGGCTTTAAAAGCAAATAAAAGAATTTTAAAATGAATCCTGAAATGGACAGACAACCAGTGGAGTGAAGCTAAAACAGGTGAGATGTGGTCATACTTTCTTGTGCCAGTTAAAAGACGTGCAGCAGCATTTTGAACCAGTTGGAGACGAGCAATGGAGGACCCACTAGCCCCTATGTAAAGTGCATTACAGTAATCCAGCCGAGTAGTCACAAAGGCATTAAAACCTATTATTAAAAACCTTGAGTTCGGTCAATGTTTTAATTTCTAATGGTAAAGCGTTCCACAATTTTATGCCTCTTACTGAAAATGATGTCTGACCAAATGTTGTTCTACGTTTTGCCGCTATACAGTTACCACTTATTGTGCCTCTAGTTCTTATTCCGCACTTTTGTTTCACTACTAGTTGACAAAATATTTCTGGTGCAAGGTTATTCACACACTTGACTAATGTTCAGCAGCAGTTAAAGGATCCCTATAGAGATAGAGCTTTTTTAGACCTTTCTGTTTAAGCAGAAACAGCTCTGCGGTTGCTAGCGCTAAACCCACCAGACTCCATTTAAAAAAACAATACTTTTAGCGTGTATAGAGCCATCATATTTTCACATGTAAATCAGTAAACTATGTTATTCACCCAAAACTAGAGTTGGTAAAGTGTAAAGACAAACCAGCAATTTTGCTGATGTTTTTATGTTTATAAAAAGGATCTTAATCTTTAACAAAATGGTATATTTCTGTAGCGATCCTTTTACATAATGTTGTCAGACACTTAGTATAATAATGTGGAGCACTTTTGTGGACGTAATGAAGGTGCACGATTGCTCAATAGACCTTTTTCACGGCAGACATGTCATAGTAGGAAAAGCACAGGTACACATTTGATGGAATTGAGCCATTGTTAAAGGAACACGCCGACTTATTGGGACTTTATCTTATTCACTGTAACCCCCAGAGTTAGACTAGTCCATACATACCCTTCTCATCTCTTATTGGGACTTTATCTTATTCACTGTAACCCCAGAGTTAGACTAGTCCATACATACCCTTCTCATCTCTTATTGGGACTTTATCTTATTCACTGTAACCCCCAGAGTTAGACTAGTCCATACATACCCTTCTCATCTCTTATTGGGACTTTATCTTATTCACTGTAACCCCCAGAGTTAGACTAGTCCATACATCTCATCTCTTATTGGGACTTTATCTTATTCACTGTAACCCCCAGAGTTAGACTAGTCCATACATACCCTTCTCATCTCTTATTGGGACTTTATCTTATTCACTGTAACCCCCAGAGTTAGACTAGTCCATACATACCCTTCTCATCTCTTATTGGGACTTTTCAGGGAACAACCGGATCTTTGCCGCCTCATGGCGATCTGCTGAAGGATGCCACCAAACTGAACAACGATGTAAAGGATCTGAAGACAGCGGCAACAGACACAGCTGCAGACCTGGCCTCCCAGCTGGACTCTGGCAGGACACTGGAGGCCGACGCCGAGCAGGTAAAGTAACTAAGTACATGTACTCCAGTACTGTACTTCAGTACCAAATGTTGAGGTACTTGTTACTTTACTTGAGTCTTTTCATGCCACTTTGTACTTCTACTCCGCTACATTTCAGAGAGAAATATTGTACTTTTTACTCCACTACATTCATCTGTTCCAGCTTTAGTTACTAGTTACTTTAGTTACTCCACTACATTCATCTGTTCCAGCTTTAGTTACTAGTTACTTTAGTTACTCCACTACATTCATCTGTTCCAGCTTTAGTTACTAGTTACTTTAGTTACTCCGCTACATTCATCTGTTACAGCTTTAGTTACTAGTTACTTTAGTTACTCCACTACATCATCTGTTACAGCTTTAGTTACTAGTTACTTTAGTTACTCCGCTACATTCTTCTGTTACAGCTTTAGTCACTAGTTACTTTAGTTACTCCGCTACATTCATCTGTTACAGCTTTAGTTACTAGTTACTTTAGTTACTCCGCTACATTCATCTGTTACAGCTTTAGTTACTAGTTACTTTAGTTACTCCGCTACATTCATCTGTTCCAGCTTTAGTTACTAGTTACTTTAGTTACTCAGCTACATTCATCTGTTACAGATTTAGTTACTAGTTACTTTAGTTACTCCGCTACATTCATCTGTTCCAGCTTTAGTTACTAGTTACTTTAGTTACTCCGCTACATTCATCTGTTCCAGCTTTAGTTACTAGTTACTTTAGTTACTCCGCTACATTCATCTGTTCCAGCTTTAGTTACTAGTTACTTTAGTTACTCGGCTACATTCATCTGTTACAGATTTAGTTACTAGTTACTTTAGTTACTCGGCTACATTCATCTGTTCCAGCTTTAGTTACTAGTTACTTTAGTTACTCCGCTACATTCATCTGTTCCAGCTTTAGTTACTAGTTACTTTAGTTACTCCGCTACATTCATCTGTTCCAGCTTTAGTTACTAGTTACTTTAGTTACTCCTCTACATTCATCTGTTACAGCTTTAGTTACTAGTTACTTTAGTTACTCCGCTACATTCATCTGTTCCAGCTTTAGTTACTAGTTACTTTAGTTACTCCGCTACATTCATCTGTTCCAGCTTTAGTCACTAGTTACTTTAGTTACTCCGCTACATTCATCTGTTCCAGCTTTAGTCACTAGTTACTTTAGTTACTCCGCTACATTCATCTGTTCCAGCTTTAGTTACTAGTTACTTTAGTTACTCCGCTACATTCATCTGTTCCAGCTTTAGTTACCAGTTACTTTAGTTACTCCACTACATTCATCTGTTCCAGCTTTAGTTACTAGTTACTTTAGTTACTCCGCTACATTCATCTGTTCCAGCTTTAGTTACTAGTTACTTTAGTTACTCCTCTACATTCATCTGTTCCAGCTTTAGTTACTAGTTACTTTAGTTACTTGGCTACATTCACCTGTTCCAGCTTTAGTTACTAGTTACTTTAGTTACTCGGCTACATTCATCTGTTACAGCTTTAGTTACTAGTTACTTTAGTTACTCGGCTACATTCATTTGTTACAGCTTTAGTTACTAGTTACTTTAGTTACTAGTTACTTTACACATTAAGATTTCTGCACACAGATCACATTATCTGTAGTAGTTAATAAAACCTGATGGTTGATTCTAAGTAAACTAGCCGACTATATAACTGCTACAAGTCTACAGCTGAGATGAGGAGACCATTAAACACACAACTGGTTGGTGAGAGAAAGGAGAGAAAGGAAGACAGAAAGAAGGAAAGACAGAAAGAAAGAAAAGAGACAGAAAGTTTATTAACACAACTGTTTGGTGAGAAAGGAAAGACAGAAAGACAGAAAGAAAAGAGAGAAACAAAGGAAAGCCGAAAAAAAATAGAGAAAGAAAAGTAAGAGACAGAAGGAATGGACTGAAAGGAAGACAGAAAGACAGGAAAGAGCGAAAGAAAAGTGTGTGGATTGTTCTTTACTTTTAATACTTTTAACTACATTTTCCTGATGGTACTTACAGATTTTTACTGAAGTAACATTTGTAATGCAGGACTTTAACTGTAACACACCAGAGTATTTTTACAGTGTGGTATTAGTACGTCTACTGAAGTAAAGGATCTGAATACTTCTTCCAGCTCTGAAAGTATCCACGCAGACAGAGTAACCTATCAGGGAGAAAGAGTCACCAACTGTTGGACAAAAAGTAAATGATGTGAATGTTTGTCTCTGCAGGCGGCGCTTGGAGCGACGGGAGCTTTCAACAACGCCAAACAGACCCGAGACGCTGTGGGAAAAACACTGCGAGACATCAGCAGTCTGCTGGCTAACATGAGTACGTTGCTCTGGTTTTACTTCACAGTCTACATTTTACAACCTCCACTCTTTTTTTTTTTTCCCCATGTATGTGACTGATGTGAACAACAATCTTTGAAGTTGGTCCAGTATTGAGCAGCGAACCGAGCTGTAATGTAACCCTACATGACTAATGTTCAGCATCAGTTAGAGTCCACTAAAAGTTCTGTTGTTGCCGCTGACAGACTCAGATTTTTATTCTGACAACATTATGGGATGGATCCCTACAGAAATAGACCTTTTAGTTAAAGACTAAGATCCTTTTAGTTTAACATCAAACAGCCCCGAAATCACCATCACCAAACTACACCAGACTCCATGTAAATAATCAGGACTTTTAGCGTGTATAGAGCCAGCATATCTCCACCAGACTCCATGTAAATAATCAGGACTTTTAGCGTGTATAGAGCCAGCATATCTCCACCAGACTCCATGTAAATAATCAGGACTTTTAGCATGTATAGAGCCAGCATATCTCCACCAGACTCCATGTAAATAATCAGGACTTTTAGCGTGTATAGAGCCAGCATATCTCCACCAGACTCCATGTAAATAATCAGGACTTTTAGCGTGTATAGAGCCAGCATATCTCCACATGTAAATGGGTGAATTAAGGGTTTATTTCAACCAAACCAGAGTGGTGATTGTTGGAACAGTGGAAAGATGAACCAAGACGGCTTTGGGTAGTTTTATTTAGTTTCTGTCCACTTAGAATGAAGTGTGTTTTCTGATGATAAAAGTCCTGATTATTTACATGGAGTCTGGTGGAGTTTGGTGATGGTGATTTTGGGGCTGTTTGATGTTAAACTAAAAGGATCTTAGTCTTTAACTAAAAGGTCTATCTCTGTAGGGATCCATCCCATAATGTTGTCAGACAAACTGACGTTACATTGCAGCAGTGTATTGTTAAAACCCTTTGTGTTCTTCTTCTCCTCAGACCAGAACGGCGGCGCTGTGGATGAGAAGCTGCTGAAGCAGCTGGAGGACTCTGTGGCAGGCGCTCAGAGGGATGCGGAGGGCCGTCTGAGGCCCCGCCTCCGGGACATGGAGGCGCAGGAGGCGGCCTATCGCCGCCGGCTGGCCAACATGGACCAGGACATCACCATGATCCTGGCAGACATCGCTAACCTAGAGGACATCCTGCGGGCCATCCCCAGGGGCTGCTTCAACAGCCCGCCAATCGAGGAGGCCTGAGGGCCAACAATAGAAGTACCTGTATGATTGGGCATCCAGAATGGTTCCAAATTGTTAAAAAAATTATGATTATACAGCTCAACAGTGACCACCCACTTCTTTATGGGCTCTGGTTCCGGAAGTGTTTTCCCCCCGTTCATATACCTCCATTGATGTTTCACTAATGGGAGCGTGCCTATGTTCCCACATTTATAAGAATATTTTTTTTCACTGAAAATTAGGCCCTATGTTCCCACCTTTCCTTTTTCATAAATTTTTATCAGATTTTATCCCGCTTTCTCCCAATTTGGTAGCCAATTACACCCAACCTATTATCCAGTAGCAATGGACTACAGATGGAATGTAACCCTAACCCTAACAAAATCTTAGAAATGTGGTAACATAGGGCTGTGGGACCATTGGGCTGTGGGAACATAGGGCTGTGGGAACATAGGGCTGTGGGAACATAGGGCTGTGGGAACATAAGGCTGTGGGAACATAGGGCTGTGGGAACATAGGGCTGTGGGACCATTGGGCTGTGGGACCATTGGGCTGTGGGAACATAGGGCTGTGGGACCATAGGACTGTGGGAACATAGGGCTGTGGGACCATAGGACTGTGGGAACATAGGGCTGTGGGACCATAGGGCTGTGGGACCATTGGGCTGTGGGACCATTGGGCTGTGGGACCATAGGACTGTGGGAACATAGGGCTGTGGGACCATAGGACTGTGGGAACATAGGGCTGTGGGACCATTGGGCTGTGGGACCATAGGGCTGTGGGAACATAGGGCTGACCCCTCACTAATAGGTGTAATGTACATGGGGGATGGGGGGCTTACCACCCTCATAATAATCAAAACTGGCCAGTGCATTTGGGCCCTAAATACCTGGCAGTCAAACAAGAATCTACCTTTTAAAAAACAAATGATTTTGTTTTCTTTTTAGAGCTTTAAAGTGGTTGGCCTGTTGGTAAATTAATATATTCTTAAGAAAAAAATATCTAAATTAAGAGTTTAAAAACTACTTTTTATTGAACAAAAAGTTCTGCTGCCGATCCGCCAAATTAAATAACAAAAACTGAAACTATATGTTTAACCTGCATTATTGCACATAACTACTGATAACTTTCATAAATAATGACCCAGACGGGTTGTTTGGTATAATAATAAACCATATCTAACTTTAGTTTTTGATGGATACTGTGTATATGAAACTATATTGTTGTGTTTGTTTACGATGATGATGATGATGATGATGATGATGATGGTGTGTGTGTGTGAATGTAAACATGTTTTATTTATAACTGTACATACAGTCCATCAGTGTTTTTATTCACTCTGTTGTCATTAACTGCTTTTAAATAAAACCTGCTGAACTTCTTCTGTTTCATGTTTCATAACTTTGATAATATTATGCTTTTGATATTTCTACATGAAGCCAAATTCTGCCTAAAAAACACTTCTTAAAAAAATAATACGTTTGGGATGTTTAGTTTTTAAATTATTGACGTTACAGCTGCTGCAAATCACCAATACAATACATTTAAATATTGCTCTCCTAGGTACTTAAAGTCTCTTTACAGAGCAGAATGAAAGATCACAAAGAAAATAAAAACTGGACATTTCTGCCAGACAGATAGGTTGTCAGGAATGGGGGACAATTTGTCATGTCAGGGCAGACAGGTAAGTACAGAGACAAGAAACTACATGGTAATGAAAAACAGAGACATTTCCTTTCGTTTGTGTCCTTTGTTACGTATACAAAAGTCTGTATGAAAACTATATATTTTGTTGTATCCTCGTCTTTCCTGCCGCCTCGGCATCACTATTTTATGAATGAAACATGGCGGAGAAACGTAACAGTGCTGATAACTGCTCTGTATCAAAAAAGAAAGTAAGGCTCTATCTCGAGAGTTACCTCAACTTCGGTTTTCGGGGGGGCTCAGCTTTTCTCAGACATGAGTAGGGGGGGCGTCAAGGAAAAAAGGTTGGGAACCACTGAGGATGGCTACCCAAACTGAGCGGGCCGGGTTCGGACAGATATTTAGAAATGATGTTTGGGTTCAGTTTGGGCTCTGTCACATCAGCGCGATAAGGCATACAACATTTAAAAAAGCTTATTATGTAGGTGGGTGTCTGTGTTAACGTGCGCTTGTTGCCCTGTGTGCGCTGATGCCTCATCTGTTGACATTTCCGAATGCCTTCCTACAGTTGCGTAATAAAAGCTTTCCACACAAACAAAGAAAAAAAATGAGATTTTAACCGTGTCGGGCTCGGACAGAAATACCTTAATGCCTGTCGGGCTTGACAGCTTTGCACAATTTTATTTTTGAAAATGGAGAGGGTGAAATGTCCGTTTATGAAAATTGCCGGCCATGTGCTTCACAACTATCGAAGGCTGGTGAATAAGCATACTCAGTGGTAAGCAACAATCCAGCAGGAAGAGTAGAGTCAGACTGGTATTTGAAGGCAGTTGATGGAGCAGGATGAGTAGCAGGTGCTCTGACTGGGATTGGTGCCAGGTGTGGGAGGAGGGGGGCACACTCTGTGGAACATGCAGGTGGAGACAGGAACACAGACAGACAGACCCAAAACCCAAACACACCAAGCACACGGCAAGCATCACAAAATGAAGACATAAACCAAAACTCACACACACACACACACACACACACACACACACACACACACACACACACACACACACACACACACACACACACACACACACACACACACACACACACACACACACACACCAGGCTGTCACCGCACGGAAGTCACAGCAGGCGGGGCGCATGACAAAGGTTGCACGTTGTAAAGTAAAAATCTTTAATATGAAACAGAATCTTCTGCAGATTATGACCAACATATGTACATTTAACCCTTCTTTTATCTCCCCAGCGACTGTGCAACTTTTAGTAAATTTAAAATTTGAACTTTTTTTACGACACTTTTGTCCCAAGTTTTTTGTCTAGGTAGGTAGACAGGTATATAGCTCACCTGGTAGAGCGATATGTTTCTTCAAATTCGACGGTGAATTTTGAAGGCCATTATTTCGCAATCTCTCGGGAGGCAGAGTAAGCACTCCATTCTATATGAATTGTTTTTCACTCCGACAAATGAAAACATTCGGTGAGGATACTCTTTAGAAAAATTTATATATTTTTTTTTAAAGCAAAAAAATGAAATAAAACAAAAATTCAATGAAAGTGGAGATCGGATATTTAGCCTAGTTGTAGGCCTACTTGCAAAGCGCGTTGTATGGAATCATCCGTGTTATTTTTAAGTAATCATAATTATTAAGTTAAAAAGAAACCCATATTTCTGATATAGACATTTTGCAAATGTCAAATTTGACCCAAAGACAACACAAGGGTTATTAGGGAAAGTCTGCAGATGTCTGTGGACATTAGGACAGTGGCTGTCAGCATCTGAAGTGACGCAAAAAACGCCCTTCAGCGTGTTTGTGTAACGTACCGGGGAGAGCAGCAGCTACACGGGGTTTGAAGATGACGTAGCACTAAGAGGGACTACGGTAGAGAGTAGTATGTAAGACCAAGAATCTGCGTAGGGAGGTTGGTTGGGGGGGTGGATGGGTCGAACACAGGACTTTCACCCAGGAGACCGGGGATCATGTCCTGCGTGTCACATTTCCCAAACCCAAACGTCCCTTTCTTCTTTACCTAAAGCCAACTATCCCGTTCTTCCCGTGTGCCACGGAAACGTAAGCCCACCCACGACCTTTTCCTAAACCTAACTGCGTCAAAAGTGACGCCAATAGTCCCGACCAAGCGTGTTTAGATATGACGCTAAAGGAGACTTTTACCGTCAATAACAACGCCAAAGGCACCTGACCAAGCGTCCGTATTTTACGTGATGGGAGCGAGAAATGTTGCTTCAGAAAGAGTTGCAAATCATCAACTTTCCCTCTTTAGCGTTTAGCTTAGCGCGGCACCATAGCAACCATAAACACCACTGGCTCTAGCTGTTTGGTGCTTCCTGATTGGTGCTGAGAAAACAGTTCCCGACACTGCTTCCGTCTGCTGTCATTTCATCGTCTTACTTGATGTCAAAAAGTTCTGCCTGTGCCTAAAGTTTCTATAGTTTCTCAGTTTTCTTGTGTTCTTGGTTTCCCCTCTTTTTAATGATTTTGGGATTGTCATCTGCTACTTTGATTGTAAGTTTACTTTTTGATCATTAAATCATCCTACCCTCCGTTATCTCCTTGTCTCCTCCACTTTTTGGGTCCAAACCTGAACCGTATGTTCACCTACAATTGAATGTATTCTGGACGACAAGGAGTTCATATTATTGTGTCGATGAAATATTTTATTTAAGCAGCATAGGAGGGTTATAAGAGCTTAATGTAACCAAACTTTTAAGTAATTTTAAAATCAGTAGTGAGGCCCAAAAAACAGCTTTAAAATCCCATGTTGAAAATTAAAACTCATAAATAAAATCTAATTCAGTTTAGTTTGTCTGTTTCGTGTGAGCTCAGTTGGGTTGTCAGTCATATAAAAAGTTGTTTAACTGTAAATAACACACACGCACACATTAAAAATGACACGTCATGGTTAAGAGTGCATCACAGTTTACAATCAAAAGAAGTCAGAGCAACAAAAGGCAAATAATACAAGAAAACAAGATTCATTTTTTTTGGCTACATGGCTCAACAAAAAGTTACCGACACACAAGCACACACACACACACACTCAAACATACGCACGCACACACACACACGCATACAGACACACAAATAAATGTACAAATCATTGCAAACTAATTCCACATTAATGAGGCGTTGATCTTCGGTACATACAGATCTGTACATTCACAGAGTGAAGAGAAAATGGACAGAAGTGGGTGATGACGGTCCCCACTGTGTATATATATATATATATATATATATATATATATATATATATATATATATATATATATATATATACACATATTTACTTTTGGTTTCTTTTTTTTAGCATACACGTTCACAACAGATCATATTCTACCAAGGGTTGAACATCCATGCCAGAACCAAACTGTCTAAGCATGCAGTCTACGAAGAGCTAACAGGAGCACATGAACAAGAAAAGAAAACAACAACAACACTGCTGCTGAGGATTTGTTTTACAAAAGTTCGTCGTCATCATCATCATCATCATCATCATCATCATCATCATCATCATCATCATCATCATCATGTCAAACTATTTTCAATGCCTAAAATCTCAGGATGTCCTGATATAAGACAATATTGGAGTCCACTCTGTGTTCAAATCCCCCCCGTGTTTAAAAGTGTCTCAACCCGTTCTCTCTTCCAACTCGTAAAATCCTGACGCTTGGTCAGAGTCTCTCAGAGTCAGATACTGACGCAAAAATCACCCTGTAGCGTCTGTACGGGACGCACCGGGCAGAGCAGCAGCTCGACTTGTAAGTAGGATTGGGCATCGAGAACCGGTTCCTACTAGGAATCGTTTGAAAAATTTTATTTTTATTGGAATCGTTTGGAAAATTTGGTTTCGAATTGGACCATTGGTTCCAAATTTAACACGCTCAAGTTTTGGTTTCTGTAGTGGCCACCGATCTTTCAGGCGCTTGTTGTGTTGCAGCGAGCGAGCACAGTAAATGTGCCTTTATTTTACGTTGAAAAAGCCCGGTAAAACTGTAAATAACTATTAAATCAAAATAAAATGTTCCTCTTATCTGTGAAATAAGTGTGTGACCTGTTTCAACTCCACCCCTCAAAGAATCGTAATCCAGAATCGATAAGAACCGGAATCGAGAGGAAGAATCGTAATAGGAATCAGAATTGTTCAAATCCAAATGATGCCCAACTTGTAAGATGACGTAGCATTAAGAGAGACAATCGTAGAGAATAGTATGAAAGACAGAAAATCAGCGTAAGGAGGCAAACAACACCCCGAAGCGAGGTTTATGGTAGCCGCGTGTTCCCTCAAACATCCCACTGGGAAAAGAAGAGAGTTTTCTTAACAGTGTTACAGGCAGACAGCCATTTAGATTTGGAGATAAATGACAAATGTCACGTTAATGATTAGAGTAGATAAATGTAATATTTAGCGGTACGACTTTGTTTATCATGGATGTGTTTACTACTGTTGCCACACGCCCTACTTGCCTTTACTTCTGCTCTCTTCTTCTCTACTACTTCTTGCCTATTCACAGATTATTTTGTTCGTACGCCCCCTGGTGTTTCAGAGAATACTGCAACAAATAATGCCATCCATCATCGTCTGCTTATCCGGGTTCACAATCAATGCTTTGAGCATGAACGTCGCCGTGCATGCTCGTAACGTTCGAGTATAACCAAGCCTTAACCCTAACCCACCCACGATCTTTTCCTAAACCTAACTGTCCCATTGTTGTGCAGCATGCCACTTAAACATATATTTTTTAAATGGCTCCAAGAGTCCCTAACCAAGTGTGAATTAGTTGAAAGCCCCACTGCGTCTGATTGAGTCAAAGAGACTTTGTGTGTCAGAAACAAAAGCCAAAGGCACCTGACCATCCGTCTTTTTTGACGCGCTGGGAGTGAGAATGTGTTGGTTTGGAGTTAGGTTAACGGTTAGGTTATGTAAACCACAAACAGAGCCTAAAACATCGGTACTGTTGCTATGTTTACCTGCAGGTTATTATACCTTTAGCTCGGAGGTTAAACTGTTGCCCTGAACTACGATCGGTGTGTCACTATGTACAGTTTTAGATACAGCTACAGCAGGACAGACAGTGACGGACGGTAGCTGAGTGTACTTGTTGTCAAACTTGAGATCCTCAAGTTAAACTTCCTTCAAAACATCTGACAAAACGAAAACGGGCCTCAAGCAAGAACGTTTCCATTTGATTGTGAACAAATCTTACGTTGTGTTCAGAGAGAACGTACGTCGATTTTATGTTTCAACACTTTTAGATACACTTTTACTCTTTGGGTTTCAACTTGTTTCTATTAAAATTTTATTATCTTTCCACCACATGTATATATGTATATTTGTGTGTTTTATGGTTGTATACATATGTTTTTGTCTTTGTGAAGCAAGTGCAAAACGTGTTTGCTTTTTAAAGTGCTTTATAAATGAAATAAATTGAATTTGAAAACTTGAAACTCTCGGTGGCTGCGTTAGCTGTCAATACCTTTTCTGAAAAGGTATAAAACAACTTTAGTATCAGTGCTTCAGACTATGAGGTTGCCTCACAAAAATACTGGACTTACAAAGACTGTGAAGAGTCCTGAGATAACTTCTCTATGATTTGACACTTTAAATAAAACTAAACTGAAAACTTTCCTGGGCAACGAAACATCTTCGGAGCAACTTTCACCAAGTCGAGTAGCATTTGATTTTAACCCTTCTGTGGACAACTATGACCTGGACAAGTTGTTTTGGGAGAGAAAGGACCACTTACTGTATTTATTCATACATAAAAGAGAACACTATGAAGTATTGGGGAAAAAAAATACTTTTTCTTACAAATTTGTTTGTACGAAAGATCTTGCATGAGGCCCAATAACCCTGCCGATAAAAGTCAAGGGCGACTTGATTAAAGGTGCTCCAAAGACTTTTTGGCTCTCAAACGAGAAACTTATTCAGTTCCGAATGAACAAAGGGATTTCGATCATCTTGACAACAACCACAAAGAGGTTAAATAGCTGGGTTTCCCAACCGTTCGCTGAAGAAGTCTCTGGAATGACAGACGAAAAACCCTCAAAGCACCAAGTCCAGATGCCCTTATAACTATGACATGGACAAGTTGTTTTGGGAAAGAAAACACCACTTGTTTATGTCATACATATAAAAGAGAAGGCTATACATTGGGAGCAGTTTGGGAATTTCAAACTTTTACTTACAAATCTGTCAGTGCGATTGGTTCTTGCGTGAGGCCCAATAACCCTGTCGCCTTTTAGCTAAATGCTACCCTGATACAGAATTTTAATTTTTTTTCCATCAGCCCCTGGTACACTGAGCATGCCTGGTTGTGTGTCATGCAACCCCAAACTTTTAATAAAGACATAACAAACAGAGAAAACACTGCTGTTACCACTGCAATGAAAATACATCGATGACACCCCTGCAGCCCTTAAAGATGACCTCCATACCTGCTCACTAACACCCCAATCTCATCCCAAAACTGCCGCAACCCACCCTGGCCCCCTCCCTGATGGTAACGTCATGACACAGACAGAAGTAGGGACACTAATGATCCAGTTTTGGAAAAGCTCAAAGAAGAGTATATGTTTGACACAGAAGACAAAGAAGGATGTTTTGGGGTTTCCTTGCAGGCAGGCTGTTGCGTCTATCCAGAGGCGTTGATGTAGAGCTGACTCTGTAGGATGTAGTCAATGACGGGCTGACTCAGGTAGTCCACAACATGGCCGTCCCCGTGCTGCAGGGCTAGTCTGATGGATGGGGTAAGGAAGGGACATACATTCACTCAGTTTTTACATTTTATATTTTACATTTAACCTGCCAAACTGTTCATCACTGTCCTATATCAAACATGTATCTCCAAAACATCAATATTCCATGAGCCAAAAAAATACAAACGTGTTTTCAGCTTCATGGCATCTTTCAGCTAACCTGTTGGGCCCATAAACGTATTCTCAAACAACAGTTCGTATGATATCTTATAAAATATGACGGTCCTATTTAATGTTGTGAAACGGCATTAAAGTTTAAAGGGATCTTTGTCCCTTTCTGCCCTTTCAGTTGTCATTCTGGTTGAACCATTGTACAGCATTTGGCTCTTTATGTACAAATCTCAAGAACATCTATTGGTAAAAAAGACTTTCTACAAGCTAAAAGCCAGTGCCTGAATTGGTAAAAAAAAAGGTGTTGGTACCCTAATTCAGCAGTTGCATGACATGATCATTGTATGTGTCTTGGATGCATTTATAATCCTCTTGTAGGTGTCAACCTGAATAATCGACATAAAACTAAATTGAAAACTGTCCGGGGCACGAAACATCTTCGGAGCTGTCATTATACAAAAGTACACAAGGCAATTGGTAGTTGAAATGTGTACTTGCAAATCCCTCATTTTGCACACACAGCACACAAATGCATTTTAAGGGTGTGGGGCTGGGTCAGCCATGATACACCTTCTCCAGCGGCCAGTCCAACTCCATACTTGCTACGTATGGTGACTTGAACCGGCGAACCTCTGGTGCCTAAGCTAAGTCCCCAAACACTTAGCTACATCCATCCCAATTTGTCTTAAGGATCATTCCATCGGGGCTACATGGGGGTGCTGTCTGATTTTACATTGAATTGCTTGGTTTCTCCCAATGAATCATGATATATGGCATAGGTTAGTATATCAGCCTACGTCAGACACATTTCTGGTGTGCAAAGACGTAGAAAACACCACGCAACTGACACGCAACAGAAACGCCACGCTCACGCCACGCAGGCAGTGTGCAGGAGGCCTTATCCCCACCTGCTCTTGGTTGAGCTGACGATGGACATCGGGTGGCTCATACCGTCTTTCACCACGGTGATGTTGTCCTGAAAACAAAACAGAGATGAGATGAGACAAACGAGGTGGACATTTGTCTTCCTTAAAGGGTAAACCATCCAGAGTTTAACTGTGATATTAACCTTGAACTTGCGGAGAATGGAGGAGTGATTCATGATCTTCTCTGTGTCGGCTCCATCACGAGGAACAACCACGATCCCAAAATCTCCCACGATCACCTCCATCTAATACCCACAGAAACACAACCGTCAGTCACTCTGTAGGCAGCGCTACGCAGCAGACTGAAGGTGATAACACCGGCATGTATGACAAAAGCTGGACTGAATTAATCCATCTCATGATGACTCAGGAGATGACTCAGGAGATGACTCAGATTGCTTGTTTAGGAAAAGTGAATTTCTGTGCTGAACTTTGACTCACTAGTCATTACTGCTGATGAATTGATTGATAGAAGAAACCATCATGACAGTGTTGAACCAGAAAGAAGACAATCATACACTGGATTGGTTCCAGTGTATGATCGTCTTGTAAATTGTTCCCTCTTTGAATTAAATATATTTTCCTTAAAGGGCAACTTCCATGTTTTGTGTCTAAGTGACTGAACAACTTTGAAATTGGTCCAGTACTAAGCAAGAACCGGGCTGCAATGTAACCCTACAGGACTAATGTTCAGCATCAGTTAACGTCCACTAAAAGTTCTGTTTTTGCCGCTGACAGACTCAGATTATTATTCTAAGTGTCTGACAACATTATGGGATGGATCCCTACAGAGATAGACCTTTTAGTTGAAGAGTAAGATCCTTTTAGTTTAACATGAAATAGCCCCGAAATCACCATCACCAAACTCCACCAGACTCCATGTAAATAATCAGGACTTTTAGCGTGTATAGAGCCATCATATCTCCACCAGACTCCATGTAAATAATCAGGACTTTTATCGTGTATAGAGCCAGCATATCTCCACCAGACTCCATGTAAATAATCAGGACTTTTAGCGTGTATAGAGCCAGCATATCTCCACCAGACTCCATGTAAATAATCAGGACTTTTAGCGTGTATAGAGCCAGCATATCTCCACCAGACTCCATGTAAATAATCAGGACTTTTAGCGTGTGTAGAGCCAGCATATCTCCACCAGACTCCATGTAAATAATCAGGACTTTTAGCGTGTATAGAGCCAGCATATCTCCACCAGACTCCATGTAAATAATCAGGACTTTTAGCATGTATAGAGCCAGCATAACTCCACCAGACTCCATGTAAATAATCAGGACTTTTAGCGTGTATAGAGCCAGCATATCTCCACCAGACTCCATGTAAATAATCAGGACTTTTAGCGTGTATAGAGCCAGCATATCTCCACCAGACTCCATGTAAATAATCAGGACTTTTAGCGTGTGTAGAGCCAGCATATCTCCACCAGACTCCATGTAAATAATCAGGACTTTTAGCGTGTGTAGAGCCAGCATATCTCCACCAGACTCCATGTAAATAATCAGGACTTTTAGCATGTATAGAGCCAGCATATCTCCACCAGACTCCATGTAAATAATCAGGACTTTTAGCGTGTGTAGAGCCAGCATATCTCCACCAGACTCCATGTAAATAATCAGGACTTTTAGCGTGTATAGAGCCAGCATATCTCCACATGTATTGGGTGCACTAAGGGTTTATTTGGTTACACTTTACTTGAAGGTATCTACATAAAAGTGACATGACACTATCATGAATGTGTCATAAACATTATAAATGTTTATGTGTTCATGACAGTGTCATGAACACATGCATGGAGCCATGATACTACGATTTACATGGTAACAACCACAAACAAACTGGTTGGCGGAAATACTCATGCGCACGTACAGCGAGTTTGAACTTCGGAGGGCCCGGCCGCATGAAGCAGTCCTGCCTGCTGAGACAGTGCACGGCAGTGAGACACATGTACACACACAGACACACACACATGGACAAGCACATGGACACACATACAATGACGCACACACACACACACACATACGGACACACACATACAGAGACACGCACACACACAAATAGACACACAGATGCACGACAACACACACATAAATAGACACACAGATGCACGACAACACACACACAAACATGGGCACGCACACATGCATACAGAGACACATACACACACACACACACACACACACATGGACACGCACATGGACACACGCACGCATACAGAGACAAGCACTCACAGATATAAACACACAGATGCACACACACACAAGGACACGCACGCATACAGAGACACACACACATACAGAGACATGCACGCACTCTTAGGTAGATACCTTTAATTAAAAGTGTAATTGTTTATTTTGACCAAACCAGAGAGGTGATTGTTGGAACAGTGGAAAGATGAACCAAGACGGCTTTTGGTAGTTTTATTTAGTTTCTGTCCACTTTGAATGAAGTGTGTTATACAATGATAAAAGTCCTGATTATTTACATGGAGTCTGGTGGAGTTTGGTGATGGGGATTTCTGGGCTGTTTCATGTTAAACTAAAAGGATCTTACTCTTTAACAGACACTCAGTTACATCATTCAAACCCTTGGATTCCTTCACTGTCTCTTGCTAACAGCTAGCATTCATATTAGCATGATGTGTCGCTTGTTAGCAGTGTGAGAGAAGAATAACGCTGCATGCTAACGCTTTCTTTTTGCAGGTGTTTTCCTTTGACATGGCCATCGAAATTACCTGTTCTGTTATTACAATGGCGTTCAAAGGAAATAGAGAAGGGGCGGAGCTACATGTTGGGTAGGGGGGGACAGTGTGCTTACATCACTGTCCTTCCACAGGCCAGGGATGCAGAAGGACTCCAGGAGATCACTGCCACACAGGAGCAAGATGCGTAACTCTACAGACGACAAACAGGCAGGAGGAAAGAGACACGTTCTCAGTAAACTCCACGTTTACTGGGTACAAACAAACCAGAAGGAGGCCAGACACAGCAGGAAGGAAAACCAGAGGACACGACACAAGAGTCTGTTCAGGTTTACAGATCACTCACCGATCTCCTCGTATCTCATGGCGGTGCCCAGGTTTGCGTTTTCATCTGACAACAACGAAACAGAAAAGGGACAGGGCGAGAATTACATACTTTTACAACTTTTCAATTAAACAACTTTAAAAAAAGATATTATAACTGAATTAGTCTTGTATTGCCAGCCCAGGTCTGGCGAGTCCACACAGCATTCCTGGATGGGAGAAAAACATGCTCTGGTTTATTGGCATTTCTTTAAGCAGCATGGTGGCACAATGGTTAACACTGTGGCCTCACAGCAACAAGGTTCTGGGTTCAAATCCAGGTCATTCTGGGCCTTTCTGTGTGGAGTTTGTATGTTGTTCCCATGTTTGCGTGGGTTTCCACCAGGGGTGCCAGTTTCCTAACCTGACTCCACCAGATGGATCGCTTCCCATTTGCTCTGCATATCCATCTGGGAACTTTCCATTGTAGAACTTTTGGGAAGGGGTAAAAATCCTGGTTAGCTGATTGGATAAACCATCTGTCTATCACCACCTATGTTGGTGATAGACGGGCCAAATCAACCAATCTGATCAAACTCTTGCCGAAACCAGTCGGGAGAAGAGCAGAAACATCTTTTCCTTCGAGAAAAGCCTCCAGTGCCGTTTTTTTTTGCTTTTCTTTCAATGAAGGACTACTTTCTAATTCAGATAAAACTTGCTGCGATAGCTACGCTCATCTCATCCGTGGAAGCCTCCACGTTGTTTAGACTGAACAGTCGCTTCTCGTTGCGTCACACCAAAAACCGCCTCAAAACCAACGCTGATTGGTCGGTCGTTTATTGCTCGAAATTTAAAAAATCTCAAGATGCCAGACTGATCTGCGAGTGGAAAATTGGAGCTCACCAGATCAGGATGGTCTCACCAGGCTACCGGTTTCCCCCACCATCAAAAACATGTACTAGGTTCTCCAGGCAGTGCCCTTGATCAAGGCACTGGCTCAGATTTGGAGTTGGTCCCTGGGTGCTGTAAATGGCTGCCCACTGCTCCCTTGAGGGAGGGGTTACATGCAGAGAATGAATTTTGCTACATGTATGTGTACAGTACAGGCCAAAAGTTTGGACACACCTTCTCATTCAATGTGTTTCCTTTTTATTTTCATGACTATTTACATTGTAGATTCTCACTGAAGGCATCAAAACTATGAATGAACACATATGGAATTATGTACTTAACAAAAAAAGTGTGAAATAACTGAAAACATGTCTTATATTTTAGATTCTTCAAAGCCACCCTTTGCTTTTTTATTAATAAGGGAAATAATTCCACTAATTAACCCTGATAAAGCACACCTGTGAAGGTAAAACCATTTCAGGTGACTACCTCATGAAGCTCATTGAGAGAACACCAAGGGTTTGCAGAGTTATCAATAAAAGCAAAGGGTGGCTACTTTGAAGAATCTAAAATATAAGACATGTTTTCAGTTATTTCACACTTTTTTGTTAAGTACATAATTCCATATGTGTTCATTCATAGTTTTGATGCCTTCAGTGAGAATCTACAATGTAAATAGTCGTGAAAATAAAGAAAAACATTGAATGAGAAGGTGTGTCCAAACTTTTGGCCTGTACTGTACGTGACAATAAAGTATCTTTACCCTAAACCAATAACAATCATCTTGGGGCGGTGCTAAGCAACAGTGCCTCTGCTAAATAGTCTCAGGAAGGAACTTGTTTTGGTTGAACATGTGTAACGTTTGAAAGAAGTTTGAGTCGTGTAAGAGAAAACTCAGATTGGACAGATAGTCTAGCTAGCTGTCTGGATTTACCCTGCAGAGATCTGAGGAGCAGTTAACCATAGTCCTCACAAATCAGCCGGAGGTTAGAACCCCAACACAGAGACAGAGGAAGGAGACGGGACATCCGGAGTAAAAGAGGGACATCTGGCGGGAACTTCCGGTGGTAACGGAGCAATGTCGTCGATATAGACTATAACTGAATTGATTGATTACATTTGCATGTAACACATGTGTGGTGTTGGTACTTTTACTGTAGTAAAGGATCTGAATACTTCTTCCACCACTGGAACCTGTTTCTACTCTCTTCGTCGTGTTCACTCACCGACGAAGGTGAAGCGTTCGATGTGAGGGCGAACGCAGCAGATCTTCCCCAAATTCTCACTGATCTTCCCCCACAGTTTGACTTAAAGCAAGAAAATGAGAAAGAAAAGAGATAA
>NC_041342.1:34301932-34359432 GCF_004354835.1 Perca flavescens
TTTTGTTACTCCGCTACATTCATCTGTTCCAGCTTTAGTTACTAGTTACTTTAGTTACTCCGCTACATTCATCTGTTCCAGCTTTAGTTACTAGTTACTTTAGTTACTCCGCTACATTCATCTGTTACAGCTTTAGTTACTAGTTACTTTAGTTACTCCAATACATTCATCTGTTCCAGCTTTAGTTACTAGTTACTTTAGTTACTCCGCTACATTCATCTGTTCCAGCTTTAGTTACTAGTTACTTTAGTTACTCCGCTACATTCATCTGTTCCAGCTTTAGTTACTAGTTACTTTAGTTACTCCGCTACATTCATCTGTTACAGCTTTAGTTACTAGTTACTTTAGTTACTCCGCTACATTCATCTGTTCCAGCTTTAGCTACTAGTTACTTTAGTTACTCCACTACATTCATCTGTTCCAGCTTTAGTTACTAGTTACTTTAGTTACTCCTCTACATTCATCTGTTCCAGCTTTAGTTACTAGTTACTTTAGTTACTCCTCTACATTCATCTGTTCCAGCTTTAGTTACTAGTTACTTTAGTTACTCCTGTACATTCATCTGTTCCAGCTTTAGTTACTAGTTACTTTAGTTACTCCTCTACATTCATCTGTTCCAGCTTTAGTTACTAGTTACTTTAGTTACTCCTCTACATTCATCTGTTCCAGCTTTAGTTACTAGTTACTTTAGTTACTCCGCTACAGTCATCTGTTCCAGCTTTAGTTACTAGTTACTTTAGTTACTCCGCTACATTCATCTGTTCCAGCTTTAGTTACTAGTTACTTTAGTTACTCCGCTACATTCATCTGTTCCAGCTTTAGTTACTAGTTACTTTAGTTACTCTGCTACATTCATCTGTTACAGCTTTAGTTACTAGTTACTTTAGTTACTAGTTACTTTAGTTACTCAGCTACATTTCAGAGAGAGAGAAATAGAAAGGTGCCCAAAGTCCACGCTCAGCCCAAAGTCTCTGCACGAGACAAGACGGAGTGTCATCAGCTCAGAAACGACCAGAAAAATACATACATCTCAGGGTTGGACTTCCGTGGGAGCAGAACAATCATATATCTGCGGGCGGGGGCGGACTGACCATCTGGCAATTCTGGCAAATGCCAGAGGGGCCGGACCATTTTTTTTCATTCATGTAGGCCGGTCAGATTCATTTTTTTAATGTACAATACAGGCCAAAAGTTTGGACCCACCTTCTCATTCAATGTGTTTCCTTTTTTATTTTCATGACTATTTACATTGTAGATTCTCAGTGAAGGCATCAAAACTATGAATGAACACATATGGAATTATGTACTTAACAAAAAAGTGTGAAATAACTGAAAACATGTCTTGTATTTTAGATTCTTCAAAGTAGCCACCCTTTGCTTTTTTATTAATAAGGGAAATAATTCCACTAATTAACCCTGACAAAGCACACCTGTGAAGGTAAAACCATTTCAGGTGACTACCTCATGAAGCTCATTGAGAGAACACCAAGGGTTTGCAGAGTTATCAAAAAAAGCAAAGGGGGGCTACTTTGAAGAATCTAAAATATAAGACATGTTTTCAGTTATTTCACACTTTTTTGTTAAGTACATAATTCCATATGTGTTCATTCATAGTTTTGATGCCTTCAGTGAGAATCTACAATGTAAATAGTCATGAAAATAAAAAGGAAACGCATTGAATGAGAAGGTGTGTCCAAACTTTTGGCCTGTACTGTACAAATAAATAATAATAAATAAAGTCGACCGACCCAATCAGAGGTTACTGAAATTGGGATTTTCAGTCAAATTCAAGCGCGTCACCTTCAAACGGGACCTCGGTTTGCTGGTTTCAGGCTGTACCGGACCCTCCCGGTGATCAGGCTGCGCAGCGAGAAGCCGCTGCTGACGGGCGCAGAGCTCCGCCGGAGCTCCGACTGCTGTCTGTCCGCGCGGCCGTCTGACGGCCTCACAGTTACTGGTTAAAAACATCTCGTCGCGTTTAATAGTAGTCTAATTCGGTGATTTGGAACAGTTGGTTGTAACGCCTGATGCGAAGTGTAGGCCTATAGGAGTACACAGGGGGGCGGAGCTAGACTCTCAGTACAGTGGGGGCGGAGCTTCATCATGGGGCCCTCTGCTACCAAGTCATTTTAAAATTAAAACCGTTAAAAAAAACGGTAAAATATGCGATGAATGCATATGTTATAATGTGTCACTCGTTGAGCCAAGTAAGCCTTTATGTCAAATAAAACACAAAGAAAAGACACATTTTTTGACAAGTTTGTATTAACGAACAAAGAAAACAGTTTGCCAGTCAAGTGAAAATGATTCAGCACCACGGACAGCGACAGCTGATGGACAGCAATGGTGCTGAACAGGCCAAGAGCGCTCAATTATATGTTTGATAAGAAGAGCTGGATTATCACAGCGTGAGATCATATGCAGTAATTATCTTATTTCAGCTAATAACGTGTCACTTGGTGAGGTGCATAGCACCCATGCTATCTCCACTGCTTGTTCACGGTTGTCATGTGTACTGTACACATGATAACCGTGAACAAGCAGTGTTGCTCTGCTCCGTCTTTCTGCTGTACCCCATTCACGTAGTGTTTACACTGTCTAGGTTAAACTCTGCAATTAATCCGCGGTTCACATGTATGCATGGACTGTGTTGGTCCGTTACACTGTAGGCTATACTCAACATCACTGATCATTTTGGATCAGTAGAATGTAGAAAACATTACACTTCACAACGTTTTTTATCCAAAACATGATTGTGTTACTGTACAATTTAGCAGTAAAAGCAGTAGCCTCTGTAAGTCAATCCTCCATTTTTTAACTTGGGACCATAAAGCCCTGTTCATGCTGTGTGTTGTCTATCCGGCCCATGTCCCAGATGTGAAATGCCCCCTATTCTGTTATACTTTGTATTTTGAATTGTTACCTGCCAACCAGAATTTTGTGATTTCCTTGCCATAAACATAGACGTTTTTACCATAAATTGGTGCCTAAAAATGTATCAGAAAGCAGGAATTGAAGTCTTTTACCCTCAAAATTCCCCCAGAATCCCCCCTGCTTTATGTGTTCCACCAAACGCCAAGCATAATCACAGACACATATTTAAATTGCAGAGTTAGAGAGTTAAAGAGAATGAAAGAATGGAGAGCCAGACAGACAATATGTACAGTGTCAACAGAGAGAAACACGGAGTAGGAAGCATTGTTTGCCAGTTACTTACATTAAATATTTACAAATCTGTTACATAAGGTACTGCTTGTATTATGTCACCATCTGTACACAAATGTAATTAGTGAATGCACGCTGGACGGGTGTGGTAATGTGGGCTGGTGTGGCTACAGTGCCAGGGCAGAATTTTCGTCCCAGTCCCCCCTGTCTGTGGGGGTCACTAATTTATTGCCAACATCAGTGTCGACAGGTCATTTTTCCAGGGCTACAGACCAGAATGTTTTCACTGTAGCCCCGAATTTTAAATGTAAGCAACACAGAGTGTAGGTGCGCAATAATATTGCTACATTTAGTTTTTTAGTTCCCATGACGTAACCTTTACAGTCTCAGAGAGCTCTGAAGCCTGTAATCCCACCGGCTGTGAGTCTCCTTCCTCTGTCTCTGTGTTGGTGTTCTAACCTCCGGCTGATTTGTGAGGACTATGGTGAACTGCTCCTCAGATCTCTGCAGGGTAAATCCAGACAGCTAGCTAGACTATCTGTCTGTCTGTCTGTCTAACTGCTCCTCAGATCTCTGCAGGGTAAATCCAGACAGCTAGCTAGACTATCTGTCTGTCTGTCTGTCTAACTGCTCCTCAGATCTCTGCAGGGTAAATCCAGACAGCTAGCTAGACTATCTGTCCAATCGGAGTTTTCTGTTGCACGACTAAAAACTACTTCTGAACGTACACATGTTCCACCAGAACCAGTTCCTTCCTGAGGCTATTTAGCAGAGGCACCGTGGCTCCGTCCGGAGCTTAGCCCCGCCCACGATGATCGTGATTGGTTTAAAGAAATGCCAATAAACCAGAGTAAGTTTTCCTCCCATCCCAGGAATGCTGTGTGGACTAGACAGACCTTCCTTTGCAGCGCTGTGGAGGAGGGTCTGGCGAGGCGAGACTACTGCAGCGGTAAAAGAGGTACTCAGAGCTCAGTGAGTAATAGGAGCCAGCGAGATCCACGTCATTTTGACGTCACATTGTCACGCGACAGGTCGGGAACGTGTGTGACCATACGTTGCTATGGTTATGTGACTGACAACTGGAATAATTCATGTGTTTCAGTGTGCAGATCATGTATTGAAACCTTAATCATTTACCCATTCAATATCATCTTAAATAGCTCAATTAGATTATTTTAAACGTGTAACTCAGTTTGACTTTGAGATGATTATCTTCAGAGAGGAGAACTATCATGATCAACTCGTCGTGAGTTCATTTTGTTACAGCAGAGATGTGAATAATTCATGTTTCACTGTGCAGATTATCTACTAAAACCTTCTTATATTCGTGGATCCTTTCAATATCAGAAATGTGAATAATTCATGTGTACCCTGCAGCTTTGCTTCCTCTCATTAGCTGCCGTTTAAACCTCCTACAGTACAAAGCATAAAGTATAATGTATCATGTGTTACACCTTCTTAGCCATCCATACCTAACTTATTATTATGATATGCTCAGTGGAGATCTGGTGAAACTGGACGATATGTTAATGTAGACGAGGAAAAGTCTATCTGTCCAATGTGTTGTTAAAAGTAGGATACTGGTTTTTAAAGGCTCATACCGATACTGATTATTAGTAGTTAATGAAACCGATAACTGATATTTGGAGCCGATATGCATTCACAATGAAAATGGGAATTTTTAAAGGTCCCATGGCATGAAAATGTCACTTCATGAGTTTTTTTTTTAACATTAATATGAGTTCCCCCAGCCTGCCTATGGTCCCCCAGTGGCTAGAAATGGTGATAGGTGTAAACCGAGCCCTGGGTATCCTGCTCTACCTTTGAGAAAATGAAAGCTCAGATGGACCAATCAGGAATCTTTTCATTATGAGGTCATAAGGAGCAAGGTTACTTCCCCTTTCTCTGCTTTGCCCACCCAGAGAATTTGGCCCACCCATGAGAGAGAGAGACATCATGGCTTTCAAACGAGCAAAGTGGCAATTGGTAAAGGCCACACCCCCACCCTCCACCTTGCCCCCCCTCTCCTCCTCAATAGCATTTAAAGCTACAGACAAAGTAGACGAGTGGTGAGAGAAACCGAAGCAGAGGTACAGACACAGAGCTGTAGCCGAGCCAAAGTAGAGCACTTTTAAATTCATTCACTTTATCGGTTATCAGGCAAATAAAACGCTGATACGGATAATCTGCAGACTGCCAAAAAACAGCCAGGGCCAATAATCAGTCTATCCCTAGTTTAAATGATATAAGTCTATCCCTAGTTTAAATGATATAAGTCTATCCCTAGTTTAAATGATATAAGTCTAGCCCTAGTTTAAATGATATAAGTCTATCCCTAGTTTAAATGATATAAGTCTAGCCCTAGTTTAAATGATATAAGTCCAGCCCTAGTTTAAATGATATAAGTCTATCCTAGTTTAAATGATATAAGTCTATCCCTAGTTTAAATGATATAAGTCTATCCCTAGTTTAAATGATATAAGTCCAGCCCTAGTTTAAATAATATAAGTCTATCCTAGTTTAAATGATATAAGTCTATCCCTAGTTTAAATGATATAAGTCTATCCCTAGTTTAAATGATATAAGTCTATCCCTAGTTTAAATAATATAAGTCTATCCCTAGTTTAAATGATATAAGTCTATCCCTAGTTTAAATGATATAAGTCTATCCCTAGTTTAAATAATATAAGTCTATCCTAGTTTAAATAATATAAGTCTATCCTAGTTTAAATGATATAAGTCTATCCCTAGTTTAAATGATATAAGTCTATCCTAGTTTAAATAATATAAGTCTATCCTAGTTTAAATAATATAAGTCTATCCTAGTTTAAATAATATAAGTCTATCCCTAGTTTAAATGATATAAGTCTATCCCTAGTTTAAATAATATAAGTCTATCCTAGTTTAAATAATATAAGTCTATCCTAGTTTAAATAATATAAGTCTATCCTAGTTTAAATAATATAAGTCTATCCCTAGTTTAAATAATATAAGTCTATCCTAGTTTAAATAATATAAGTCTATCCTAGTTTAAATGATATAAGTCTATCCCTAGTTTAAATAATATAAGTCTATCCTAGTTTAAATGATATAAGTCTATCCCTAGTTTAAATAATATAAGTCTATCCTAGTTTAAATGATATAGAACATGAATTTAGGTTTCTACTGTCCTGTTTCACTGGGAACGGTGTGCTGCCTTGTTTAGTAAGATAACAACAGATATTGATTTTGTAAATATATTTGGATGATGCTCAAACATTGAGATGTCTGTTCACATGTGAAACACATAAATTAACCAGTTATCTTTTTAAGAAAGTGTGAGATGGGCACCAAGGTAGCTCACCTGGTTTGGGTCTTTTTTCATATTTTTTTTTCTTCATTTATTTATTTAATAATCTCTCAAACTAACTTTTATTTTATTTTTCTAAAATATTTTTTTTTGGCTTTTCCGCCTTTAATTTTGACAGGACAGCTAGGTGAGAAAGGGGCGAGAGAGATGGGAGGGGGCATGCAGGAAATCATCACAGGTCGGATTCAAACCCTGGACCTCTGTGCCGAGGCATGAACCTCTCAGTATAGGCCTACTGTATGTGCGCCTGCTCTACCCACTGAGCCAACCCGGCCACAAACTAATTAACTTTTACCACTAGTTTTACACTTCTCTTTGAAATTCATGCTCAATACGCCTCGTTTATATGAAATTATATGTAATATTTGAATAAAAAAAGCAGAAATTACAATTTGTTTTGGTTAATAGTTCAGATCAGAGGACCGTTTGTTGATGGATAATCAAAATCAATAAAGTTTGATCAGGAAACTGTGTTGAAACCATTTCAGTTTCACACCTGATGTCTTCCTGGGTTAGCCTGTTTGTAAAGCATGAACATATCTTAAATTATCATCCAATTATATGTTAACCCTATATAGGCTTCTAGCCAACTTCATTCAGTTATTATTGCAGCAATTTGGATAAAAGAAACCCAAATTTATCATAAAGAGACTTTAAAAACGGGTCACATTTGTCCCAAAGACAACAGGAGGGTTAATGCCGCAGACAGCCGCCTCTGAGCAAGGCACTGTGTGTGTGTGTGTGTGTGTGTGTGTGTGTGTGTGTGTGTGTGTGTGTGTGTGTGTGTTTCTGTGTGTCCGGAGGGAGGCTTGTTTTCTGGGCTGCGCCACACGCCGCAAAGGCCTGCGCAGCTTCAACACGGAACATTTCCGTCTTTCTCCTCCCTAACGCAGCTTCAGACTGCGATGATCCGGGTTACATCATGTCCCTAACGTGTCATTGTTCTGTTCTGGGTTTGTGTCCTCTGGACATTTCTCCCGAAGTGGAGCCGTCGCCCATTTCAGCACCACCGCGCCGGACAGCGACCGCGCACCGCGCACCGCACACCAAACCTCATTCACATTTAGCTGGTTTTTAGCGTCGATTCTATGCCTAATGTTATTGATCGTTTGGGAGGTTTCAGTGGATCTTTATCTTCTATTAAAACACACATTCTTATACCCAACCACCCTTTACTTTGACATACAAGTTCAAAACCCCTTTATGATTATTTGTTGAGTGTTTATTTTCTCTCTCTCTCTCTCTCTCTCTCTCTCTCTCTTCGTCTTTTTCTTGTCTGGTGAAGACTCTAGGCCATGTCTCATGAATGTGTGCTCTTAGCCTGTTAATGATGGTGTTTGTGTAGACTTACGTGGGTTATGAATCAGTGCTCTTGATTTGTGTGTAAACATAACGACAGAAACATGAAAATTGTGTATATTACGTGCTTATTTCCTGTAATATTATGCCTGGAGCAAGCCTCTGGAGCAGTTTTATTTCTACCTCTTACAAATGATAGGTTATAATTTTGTCATTTTAATATGTGTATATGTGTAAATAAAGAGGCCAAACGAAAGGAAAGAGCGTCCCATCCACCCCCACTCACCGAACATATGGATGTGTCCCTTGGTGATGGGGTTGAAGCTGCCGCAGGACAGCAGGATGACGTGCGTTTTGGTGTTTTCTGTCATGGTTCCTCTCCTTTCTTCTTTCTTCTTCTTCTGTTGTCTGTCCTGTGTGTTGTGTTGTGTCCCGGTCCGGTCCGGTCCCGGTCTCTGTTTGTGTTCAGGTCTGTAGGTCCGCAGAAGGAGAGTGAGAGAGAGAGAGAGAGAGAGAGAGAGAGAGAGAGAGAGAGAGAGAGAGAGAGAGAGAGAGAGGTGTGTCTGCGGGAGGAAGCTGCGTCAGCGCGTTAAAGAGACAGTCACACAGCAGACTGCTGAAATATGTAGGCTACAATTTGCAATAGTGAACCCGAAAATACAGCTGGGCGACACAGAATATAATATTATACAAAATAATGTGGATATAATGACTAAGTGGGTAAAGACAAATATTAGAACAGATAGTCAGTCTGGCATGCTTAAAGAGCCTTTAAGTCCAGGTAGAGACAACACTGTCCTATAATGAATCTAAGACGATATCTAGTCTCATATATCGATGTTGATATTATGAAGATATATTGCCCAGTCCTACCTGAAACACTGTCACATTTTTTTATAGTTTATTCCAGTGTTGTGACCAAGTCATCTTTGATGAAGTCTCAAGTAATTTTTGAGTTATTTGTTCCAAGTCTCAGGTAAGTCAGTTATTTTTTTGGGGCAACTCAAATCAAGTCAAGTCCCAAATCCACCCAAGATTAAGAACTCCTAGCTGTAGTGTCCAGTCTTTATAAAAGACAGATACTTTTAATTTACTTTGATTTTATTGGTTGAGGAGTTGCAGCGTTCGCCTAGCCCGGCCTTCTCTGCTTCTCTTCTCTGTATGCTGGTCCCCATACAGACCAAAGTATGGTGGTGGACCTCCTGGGCACTGCCAATGTGCTCTTGAGCAAGGCACCGAACCCCCCAACTGCTCGGGGTGCCTTTCCATGGGCAGCCACCCCACTCTGACATCTCTCCATTAGTGCATGTAGAGTTAGCCTATGTGTGTGTAATTCAGGCCTGTGTGTAATGAGTGAAAATATTGTAATTTCCCCTTGTGGGATTAATAAAGTATACATTATTATTATTATTATTATTATTATTATTATTATTATTATTATTATAGAACCAGCTCAGGTTTGCCTTGCACCAGCTCTTAGTTATGCTGTTATAGTTTTAGACTGGGGGACTTTCTTCCTTTGACACACTGAGCTCCTCTCTCTCTCTTTCCATCGGTGTGCATCCATGTCCCAGAAATGCTCGTTACTAACTTAGCTCTGAGGAGCCCTTAGGTTTTTTTACGCCCAGCAGTCGCTGTGGTCCTGGTCCGCGCCCTGCTACACCCTGCTACACCCTGCTATACCCTGCTATACCCTGCTACACCCTGCTATACCCTGCTACACCCTGCTATACCCTGCTACACCCTGGTACACCCTGCTACACCCTGCTACACCCTGCTATACCCTGCTACACCCTGCTATACCCTGCTATACCCTGCTACACCCTGGTACACCCTGCTACACCCTGCTATACCCTGCTACACCCTGCTACACCCTGCTACGTCCAGCTACACCCTGCTACGCCCTGCTACGTCCTGCTACACCCTGCTACGTCCTGCTACACCCTGCTACACCCTGCTATACCCTGCTACACCCTGCAATACCCTGCTACATCCTGCTATACCCTGCTATACCCTGCTACACCCTGCTACACCCTGCTACGTCCTGCTATACCCTGCTACACCCTGCTACACCGTGCTACGTCCTGCTATACCCTGCTACACCCTGCTACGTCCTGCTATACCCTGCTACGTCCTGCTACACCCTGCTACACCCTGCTACGTCCTGCTATACCCTGCTACACCCTGCTACGTCCTGCTATACCCTGCTACACCCTGCTACGTCCTGCTATACCCTGCTACGTCCTGCTACACCCTGCTACACCCTGCTACGTCCTGCTATACCCTGCTACACCCTGCTACACCCTGCTACGTCCTGCTATACCCTGCTACACCCTGCTACGTCCTGCTACACCCTGCTACGCCCTGCTACGTCCTGCTATACCCTGCTATACCCTGCTACACCCTGCTACGTCCTGCTATACCCTGCTACACCCTGCTACACCCTGCTACGTCCTGCTATACCCTGCTACACCCTGCTACGTCCTGCTATACCCTGCTACGTCCTGCTACACCCTGCTACGTCCTGCTATAACCTGCTACACCCTGCTACACCCTGCTACGTCCTGCTATACCCTGCTACACCCTGCTACGTCCTGCTATACCCTGCTACGCCCTGCTACGTCCTGCTACACCCTGCTACGTCCTGCTATACCCTGCTACGCCCTGCTACGTCCTGCTACACCCTGCTACGTCCTGCTACACCCTGCTACACCCTGCTATACCCTGCTACACCCTGCAATACCCTGCTACATCCTGCTATACCCTGCTATGCCCTGCTACACCCTGCTACACCCTGCTACGTCCTGCTATACCCTGCTACACCCTGCTACGTCCTGCTATACCCTGCTACGTCCTGCTACACCCTGCTACACCCTGCTACGTCCTGCTATACCCTGCTACACCCTGCTACACCCTGCTACGTCCTGCTATACCCTGCTACACCCTGCTACGTCCTGCTACACCCTGCTACGTCCTGCTATACCCTGCTACACCCTGCTACGTCCTGCTATACCCTGCTACACCCTGCTACACCCTGCTACGTCCTGCTATACCCTGCTACACCCTGCTACACCCTGCTACGTCCTGCTACACCCTGCTACACCCTGCTATACCCTGCTACACCCTGCTATACCCTGCTACATCCTGCTATACCCTGCTATACCCTGCTACACCCTGCTATACCCTGCTACACCCTGCTACACCCTGCTACGTCCTGCTATACCCTGCTACACCCTGCTACGTCCTGCTACACCCTGCTACGCCCTGCTATGCCCTGCTACGTCCTGCTACGTCCTGCTACACCCTGCTACGTCCTGCTACACCCTGCTATACCCTGCTACGTCCTGCTACACCCTGCTACGTCCTGCTATACCCTGCTACGTCCTGCTACACCCTGCTACACCCTGCTACGTCCTGCTACACCCTGCTACACCCTGCTACGTCCTGCTATACCCTGCTACGTCCTGCTACACCCTGCTACGTCCTGCTACACCCTGCTACGTCCTGCTATACCCTGCTATACCCTGCTATACCCTGCTACACCCTGCTACGTCCTGCTATACCCTGCTATACCCTGCTACACCCTGCTACGTCCTGCTACACCCTGCTACGCCCTGCTACGCCCTGCTACGTCCTGCTATACCCTGCTACGTCCTGCTACACCCTGCTACACCCTGCTACGTCCTGCTACACCCTGCTACACCCTGCTATACCCTGCTACACCCTGCTATACCCTGCTACGTCCTGCTACACCCTGCTACGTCCTGCTATACCCTGCTACGTCCTGCTACACCCTGCTACACCCTGCTACGTCCTGCTACACCCTGCTACACCCTGCTACGTCCTGCTATACCCTGCTACGTCCTGCTATACCCTGCTACACCCTGCTACGTCCTGCTACATCCTGCTATACCCTGCTACACCCTGCTACGTCCTGCTACACCCTGCTACGTCCTGCTACACCCTGCTACACCTTGCTACACCCTGCTACGTCCTGCTATACCCTGCTACACCCTGCTACACCCTGCTACGTCCTGCTATACCCTGCCACACCCTGCTACGTCCTGCTATACCCTGCTATGTCCTGCTATACCCTGCCACACCCTGCTACGTCCTGCTATACCCTGCTATGTCCTGCTATACCCTGCCACACCCTGCTACGTCCTGCTATACCCTGCTACGTCCTGCTATACCCTGCTACACCCTGCTACGTCCTGTTATACCCTGCTACGTCCTGCTATACCCTGCTACACCCTGCTACGTCCTGTTATACCCTGCCACACCCTGCTACGTCCTGCTATACCCTGCTACGTCCTGCTACACCCTGCTACACCCTGCTACGTCCTGCTATACCCTGCTACGTCCTGCTATACCCTGCTACACCCTGCTACGTCCTGTTATACCCTGCCACACCCTGCTACGTCCTGCTATACCCTGCTACGTCCTGCTATACCCTGCTACACCCTGCTACGTCCTGCTACACCTTGCTACACCCTGCTACGTCCTGCTATACCCTGCTACACCCTGCTACACCTTGCTACACCCTGCTACGTCCTGCTACACCCTGCTACACCCTGCTACACCTTGCTACACCCTGCTACACCCTGCTACGTCCTGCTACACCTTGCTACACCCTGCTACACCCTGCTACACCCTGCTACGTCCTGCTATACCCTGCTACACCCTGCTACGTCCTGCTATACCCTGCTACACCCTGCTACACCTTGCTACACCCTGCTACACCCTGCTACGTCCTGCTATACCCTGCTACACCCTGCTACACCCTGCTACACCCTGCTACACCCTGCTACCCCTTGCTACACCCTGCTACACCCTGCTACACCTTGCTACACCCTGCTACCCCTTGCTACACCCTGCTACACCCTGCTACACGCTGCTACACCTTGCTACACCCTGCTATGCCCGGCTACACCATGCACTACTACAGCTACTATTTCTAGGCACTGATCCATTATTAATGTGACTATTATTGCCACTGTTCATCACACCCCCAACCGGCACCATCAGACACCCCCCACCAAGAGCCTGGGTCTGTCCCAGGTTTCTCCCTAAAAGGGAGTTTTTCCTCGCCACTGTTGCTATGGAAACTTTTAAAAAAATGGGTCAAATTTGACGCAAGGACAAAAGGAGGGTTAAAAGTTTCCATATGAGAAATTTGGGTTTCTTTCAACCAAATTGTCAAAGAAACTAACGTGGATGGTTCCATACAACCACACCTCTTCACAGGTAAAATTAATGATCAGTTCACTACTGTTATTGAATTTGGGTGTTTTATTTTATTTTATAACATTTGAAGAAAAAAAATAGTTGAAAAGAACGTTGAAAATAAAGTGACAAAAATGTTGCAAACAGCTTCAAAAACACGAAAAAACAAAAATCGACAAAAACATAAAAAAAATCTCTTAAAATAATCGACAAAAACATTAAAAAAAAATCACTGAATAAAATAGACAATAACTCAAATAATGACAAAAAAACACTGCTTCCATTGTTGCCGGTAAAAATCCTTGATTTTGCCACACGTTTTCTTAAAAAACGTGATGGAATATGCGGGATATTTACAACCTGCTTTTCGATGATGTTCAACACAACATTTTTCAAATTTCTGCTAAGATATGTGTGACTTTTTTGCAACGAAAATGCTGGGGATTATGAAATCATGCAAGCCCCGCATATTTAGCGCGGAAATTGTCAATTTATGCAGCGTATTTGGCAAAAACGGCACCCCGCATAAATATGCGGACTTTGGCTGATTTTGCATTGAATTATGTGATCGCATGATCGCGTTTTTATGGAGGGACTGAAAAAAACTGGAAAAAAACTTTTAAAATGTTTTTTTTTTTTTTTTTTTTTTTTTTTTTTTTTTTATTCACAAAATGTAGATTACAAAAATCAGGTAAGCAATGATAGCACGTGAACAGCAAGTGCACAAACTTATAAAAATAATAAACATTTAAAAGAATACATATATAGAAGCAAACGAAGCAATACAAAAGGAGAGATAAAAAATTACACACATATATATATATATACAGTGTGTATATATATATATATATATATATATATATATATATATATATATATATATATATACATATATATATATATATATATACATACATACATACACAATATAAACAAAACAAAAAAAAATGTACAAGAAGACATCAATTTAGTCAGAGGTTTCAGGGAAAAAAAGCTCTACAGTATCTACAATTTTAATACTTTTTTTGTTATCCAACTTTTAAAATGTTGACCCAGAAAAAACTGAAAAAGTTGCGTAGTCGACGGAAAGACAACACAAGGGTTAAAAAAATGGGTCTAATTTGACCGGAGGACAACAAGAGGGTTAAAAAGTAAAAAATAGAAAGCACCAAACGAGAGTAACGAGAGTAACGTGAGTAACTGTAACTCGTTACTCGGTACATCCCCTCAGTCTCACGGCCCTGTGTGGGTCAGACAGGAACAAGATGGCGCCGGGAGGAGCGTTAGCTTCTGGACCAGTCGTTGTCTGAGAGACTGGTGCTGATCCGGCAGGATGAACCTCTGCGCGCAGTACTTACGGTAGGCTCGGTTCTGCTGGCTCCTCCGCCGCGTCACGCAGCGGTACAGGACCGTTGGTCAGAAACGGACATTTTAAACCCCAACGGCTGAATTGTTTTGTTCGGATGCTAACGCTAATGCTATCACCCAGCCCCTTTGCTAACCGTTGGCGCTAGCTAGCTTCATATATCAACAAACAATCGATACTGCCGCCCACCGCCATTTTATGACATTTAATCAAATATATATCCTGTTTTATTGAAGTTGTTGGCGTTGTAGATGGATTTAATGTTTGTATTCCGCCGCTGGGGGGGAATTTAAAAGCCAAAGAGAGGTGTGTTACTCGGTGTGTTATTGCTAGTTAGCTTTAGCTTGCTAGCGTCTTTCTGCCGTGTGTCAGGTTAGCTTTAGCGAGCCGTTTCTGTAACATATCAAATGGGATTTGGGTTCATTAACAGCGGCCACTTTCATCTGTCACAGCCCATTCGGCTGCGTGTTTTAACTGGTTTGTGATTTCAATGTGGAGACGGTTGGTCAGCAGCGGGCTGCTAGCTCGGATCCAGGGATTAGTCTGAGCCCGATGTCAGCAGCACATTTGATACGAGCTGTTAAATGTTTTAATGAGGCGGATGGACAAGTGACGTCGTTGTCAGGTCACCGCCTCTGTTAGCTCGGTTAGTCATCTGTGTACTGTGAAAAAATATGAAGTGTGTTGCTAATGTTATTGTCAAGTGTCTGTGTGTGGCTGTCTCTCTCTCTGTGTCTCTGACTGTGACTCTGTGTGTGTGTGTGTGTGTCTGTGTGTGTGTGTGGCTGTCTCTCTCTCTGTGTCTCTGACTGTGTGTGTGTCTGACTGTGACTCTGTGTGTGTGTGTGTGGCTGTCTCTCTCTCTGTGTCTCTGACTGTGTGTGTGTCTGACTGTGACTCTGTGTGTGTGCGTCTCTAATTCTGTGTGTTTGTGTGTGATTCTGTGTATGTGTCTCTGACTCTGTGTGTGTGGCTGTCTCTCTCTGTGTCTCTGACTGTGTGTGTGAGGGTGTGTGTGTGTCTGACTGACTCTGTGTGTGTCTCTCTGATTCTTTGTGTTTGTGTGTGTGTGTGTGTGTGATTCTGTGTATGTGTCTCTGACTCTGTGTGTGTGTCTCTGACTCTGTGTGTGTGTCTCTGACTCTGTGTGTGTGGCTGTCTCTCTCTCTGTGTCTCTGACTGTGGGTGTGTGTGTCTGACTCTGTGTGTGTGTTTCTCTGACTGTGTGTGTGTGTGTGTGTGTGTGTCTGTGTCACTAACTCTGTGTGTGTGTTTATCTGACTCTGTTTCTGTGTCTCTAACTCTGTGTGTGTGTTTCTCTGACTCTGTGTGTGTGTGTGTGTGTGTGTGTGTGTGTGTGTGTGTGTGTGTGTGTGTGTGTGTGTCTCTAACTCTGTGTGTGTGTGTGTCTCTGACTCTCTGTGTGTGTGTGTGTGTGTGTGTGTGTGTGTGTGTGTGTGTGTGTGTGTGTGTGTGTGTGTGTGTGTGTGTGTGTGTGTGTGTGTGTTGGACCCATCTAACCTCCTCATCCTCTCTGTTTACATCCGAGCAGACAGGCAGAGGCCCTGAAGGCGGACATGACAGGTAGGTTTCCTCCATCAACTCAAACATCTTCCTCAAAAACCCAAATGCATCAGTATCTGTTTGTTTTCATTTATTTTAGAGATCTTTAGAGTATTGCCAACGATTACCAGAATCCGTTCAATTCTGATTCACGTGGTTCCATTTCGATTACATTTCTGATTCAAAATCAATTACCAGGGTTGGGACGCTATCGTTTTGTCCCGATTCAATTCTTCCACGATGTCTAATTCCAGCGTGTTGAATGTGAATATTGTTCTAGTTTCTTCTCTCCTCTGGGACAGGAAACTGAATATATTTGAGTGGTGGACAAAACAAGACATTTGAGGATGTTTATCTTGGGCTTTTTGGGAAACACTGATCCACATTTTTCACCATTTTCTCAAAGCAGGGATGCACTGAATCCAGGATTTGGATTTGGCCGAATATTGGGCTTTTTGACGGGGTTGGGTTTCTGCCGCACCTTACAATTTTTACCCACCGAACCCTACGCTTGCACTCGGCGCGCTACGCTGGTCACCGTAATGACGGTGCTGTTGATCACGGGAAGGTGTTTACGTAGGTGGAGCGTTCAATGCAGCAGGCTGTGAGAAAGTGGACATGGATCTGGTGAGCAGAACAAGTTGTTGTTTGGCAGTACTTTCAGTCAATAGAAGACCATTCAAGTCCAGCTACATGTTCAATCTGTTCAATGCTGATTGGTCTGGTGGTGGCGAGGACCCTAAACTATACACAACATCTGGTCTGAAACATCTGGAAGAATACGAGTTGTGCACGAAGGAATCTCCAGACAGCAGCCAGAATGCAGCAACTTCAGGTACAGCAAAGGAAGGACAGTCCCTGTTTACTTCATTCATGTGTTTACTGGGTTCATGGACTGAGGATGGGAGGAGGATTCGGTGTTCGGTTTCACCTTCGGCAGAATCTTAACCAGTGGATTCGGTATGCGGCCCAACCCCAAGAATCTGGATTCGGTGCATCCCTACTTTGAACATTTTAGAAACCAAACAACTAATCTATTCACCCAGAAAATAATCCACAATGAAAATAGTTAGTTGCAGCCGTAGTTGATTTAGTATAGTTTAATCCTAGAGCATATTTAAACACAGCTTAAGCTGACTATTGAGTCTCGTGTCCCTCTCTGTCTGTGTGCGTCAGATTCAAAGCTCGGGGCGGCAGAGGTGTGGACGTCCCGGCAGGCGCTGCAGGACCTGTACCAAAAGATGCTGGTGACCGATCTGGAGTACGCTCTTGACAAGAAGGTGGAGCAAGACCTGTAAGCTGCTCCTCCGTCTCTCTCTCACACACACACACACACACACTAAGACACACACACATTCATCCAAGACTTAGGTCAGCATGTTTAGCGGATTGGTTTAAGGGTCTTTCCTCAAGAAAATGTCATGTTTTCAATTAAAATAAAAAGCTAGAGCAGATCTTAAATGCATAATAGTCAAACAGCTTAAAGACAAAGCTTGCTAAAGAAGTCCAAATACAATCATTAGATCTGAGAAAAGTCTTATAGTTAGTTTGATGCTTTTTTTTGCATTTTTTTGTGCATTATTGCCACGTTTTACACTCATTCAGCTTAGGTGCTGCCAAAAGACTTATAATGGCAGGACAAACCCTGTATGTGCACTCTGTATGTACAGTTGAATGACAATAAAAGCTACCAAGTAGTAGGCAAATTGTGACCCTGCAAGAGGCCCAGTCTTTACATATTATGACAGATAACGTTAGTCTTTAACGTTAGATGTTACATGGTGTCCGACTAGTCTTTTTAAAAGTATTTTCAGAGTCTTCTAGTCTTGTATGGCAGGCGCAAGGATCCCTTTAACACACACGGACAGGAGTCAGCTGTCTCATGTTGGTGCTGATAGTGTGTTTCTGTTCTGTGCGCCTGCAGGTGGAATCATGCTTTTAAGAACCAGATCACCACGCTGCAGAGCCAGGCCAAGAACCGAGCCAACCCCAACCGCAGCGAGGTCCAGGCCAACCTGTCTCTGTTCCTGGAGGCAGCTAGTGGCTTCTATACACAGGTGAGATTTATTCACACTCATTCAGTCTATAATGTGGTAATAATAATAATAATATATGCAGTAGGGCTCTAACAACACATGTATTCGATTCGAAACGTTTCGGTACATGACGTTTCTGAAAGTTTTGGCAGTGCATGAGCTGTGTATAGATTGTTGTATGGATCGGGGGTTGTCGTTGTAAATGTGCCTGTTTTTATGTGTCTATATACCTGTCTTTATGTTATCTGTTGATTTATTTGTCATATATACCAAACTTCCCCCACAGGTCTCTGCCTGTCTGTCTGTCTGTCTGCCTGCCTGATCTAAGAGACCTCTGGGCTGAGTTCCTGTCAATACACATGTCATTTGTTCAGTCTGAAACGTAGCTCCTGCTCTGTTGTCTCCAGTTGTTGCAGGAGCTGTGCACCGTGTTCAACGTGGACCTGCCGTGCCGCGTCAAGTCGTCTCAGCTCGGCATCATCAGCAATAAGCAGAGCGTCAGCAGCGCCATCGTCACGCCGCAGCCCAGCTCCTGCTCCTACATCTGCCAGCACTGCCTCGTCCACCTCGGAGACATTGGTGAGAGAATCCTTTATTACATCTCGCTGTTTCACAGCCGACAAACCAGAGCAAATCAGGTCCGAAGTAGAGGGTGACACGGGAAGCAAATACTCGTGTCAAATCCCGATCACGTGGCTCCCTCACAAACATATTGTGGGTAGTAAGTGGTTCTCTTTTCTAAAACGAAATGCCTCCCAATCTTTGGGCGCACTCAGAAATATTGTCACCCTCTAGTCTGAAGACAAGGCATTGACCAATTATCAGGCTTGCCGCTTCAACATTTTACTTTTTTTCAGCATTTCTTTTTGACACTTTTATTTTAAAGTTTGACATTTTTTCCGATACTTTTTGACATTGTTTTAAGACTTTTTTTTTTTTTCCCCGACGTTGTTCCTCCTGTGGGTGGGATAAAATTGTATAGTGTCCAGTAAACATCCTTCGGGCAAGTCCCTTTTTTTTTTTAACTTTTTTTTTTATGCCCGATCAGTCAAGTGAAAGAAAACCTCAGCGTTGAATGCTGGTGTTTTAGTTTACTGATAACCGATAACGTTCATTATTAAACTAATTAAACTAACTTTACTTTGGCTCAGCTACAAGCTCTGTAAGCCGTCTGCAACACTTGCAATAAACTGTTAGTACCTTACAACTTCAGGAAGCTATTTTTGTCTTTATGTATTCATTTTTTTGACTGTTATGTTTAGAGTTTCAGCATATAAATACACTTAATTTTGACTAAAGGATTTACATTCTACTGTAAAGGCATATTGGTTCCAAATATCCATTATCAGTTTCATTAACTACTAATAATCGGTATCAATATTAGCCCGGAAAACCCACTATGGGTCGGTCCCTAATGAAGACATTTCTACACACGTGCTGTGGACTTCTGTTAAGTAATCATGCATGATTAATTGTGCATTTCCCAGAACATGACTACACTGTCTTTAGTAACACACACACACACACACACACACACACACACACACACACACACACACAGAGAAACACACACACACACACACACACACACACACACACACAGAGAGAAACACACACACACAAATCTGTTAAAAGACTGAAACTCCTACAGTGTCTGGTCCTCATGTGATCCATGTTTCTGTGTTCCAGCACGTTATCGTAACCAGACCAGCCAGGCAGAGTCGTACTACCGACACGCAGCTCAGCTGGTCCCATCCAACGGTGAGTCTGATGTCTGGAGACACTTCTCTTTACCTCTGTGTTTTAAACTAGGCTAGCACTTCAAGTCTCTGTGCTAACCTAGGCTAAAGGCTGTCTTAGGCTACATCCACACCACTTATTTCAAAATGAAAACGAACTCTGTCCTCAAAAAACGTATTAGCACTGTTTCAGAACACGACCAGCGCAAACCTATCCGTGTGTATGTGGTGTCTCTTGCAGGTCAGCCGTACAACCAGCTGGCCATCCTGGCCTCGTCTAAAGGAGACCACCTCACCACCATCTTCTACTACTGCCGCAGCATCGCTGTCAAGTTCCCCTTCCCAGCAGCCTCCACCAACCTGCAGAAAGCCCTGTCCAAGGCTCTGGAGAGGTAACACGCAGACTCTTTCTTTAAATGGTAACTTCTGTATCTTTCAACTTGGACCCTATTTTCCAACATGTTAGTGTCTAAGTGACATATGGGAACAACAATCTTTGAAATTAGTCAAGTTTTGAGCAAGAAACAAGCTGCAATGTAATGTTAACAGTCTAATGTTCCTCGTCAGTTAGCGTCCACTAAAAGTTCAGTTGTTGCCGCTGACTTAGATTGTTATTCTAAGTGTCTGACAACATTATGGAAAGGATCCCTACAGAGATAGACATTTTAGTTAAAGAGTAAGATCCTTTTAGTTTAACATCAAACAGCCCCGAAATCACCATCACCAAACTCCACCAGACTCCATGTAAATAATCAGGACTTTTAGCATGTATAGAGCCAGCATATCTCCACCAGACTCCATGTAAATAATCAGGACTTTTAGCGTGTATAGAGCCAGCATATCTCCACCAGACTCCATGTAAATAATCGGGACTTTTAGCATGTATAGAGCCAGCATATCTCCACCAGACTCCATGTAAATAATCAGGACTTTTAGCATGTATAGAGCCAGCATATCTCCACCAGACTCCATGTAAATAATCAGGACTTTTAGCGTGTATAGAGCCAGCATATCTCCACCAGACTCCATGTAAATAATCAGGACTTTTAGCATCGTAAAACACATTTCATTCAAAGTTGACAGAAACTAAATAAAACTACCAAAAGTCGTCTTGGTTCATCTTTCCACTGTTCCAACAATCACCACTCTGGTTTGGTTGAAATAAACCCTTAATTCACCCATTTACATGTGGAAATATGCTGGCTCTATACACGCTAAAAGTCCTGATTATTTACATGGAGTCTGGTGGAGATATGCTGTCTCTATACACGCTAAAAGTCCTGATTATTTACATGGAGTCTGGTGGAGATATGCTGGCTCTATACACTCTAAAAGTCCTGATTATTTACATGGAGTCTGGTGGAGATATGCTGGCTCTATACACGCTAAAAGTCCTGATTATTTACATGGAGTCTGATGGAGATATGCTGGCTCTATACACGCTAAAAGTCCTGATTATTTACATGGAGTCTGGTGGAGATATGCTGGCTCTATACACACTAAAAGTCCTGATTATTTACATGGAGTCTGGTGGAGTTTGGTGATTGTGATTTCGGGGCTGTTTCATGTTAAACTAAAAGGATCTTACTCTTTAACTAAAAGGCCTATCTGTGTAGGGATCCTTTCCATAATGTTGTCAGTAGGGCTGGGTATCGTTCAGAATCTTTCGATCCGATGCCAATTTCGATACCTCAGTTTCGATACCGATTCCTAACGATACTTTTTTTTGATACCATACGTTTTAAAATCCATTTCAACATCAACAAAAATACATTAAACACAAAGCTTTTATTTATCACCTTAATTGTGAATCAAAACAGTTATCAAAATTAAAAAATTCTGGTAAAACTGTTCACTCAGAGTAACATTAATAAAAGTGCCTTGCCTTGCAAGCTCAGCCTGTCAGTCAGTCATCAGGGCAGAGAAACCACCGTTGTGTGGCTGCTTGTAAGAGGAGGTTTAACGTCAACAGCACCGCTACCGCTTTCGGCTCGCCATTAATATCACCTCGCAGCAAACGCTGTCTGCGGGAAGTTTAAAAAAAAAACTGTAACCATACTTGAAACCAACCGTGACTCTCTGTGACTTCAACAAAACTGCAGTTTACTCCGTCCGCACCTCTCGCTGTGTGTGTGTGTGTGTGTGTGTGTGTGTGTGTGTGTGTGTGTGTGTGTGTGTGTGTGTGTGTGTGTGTGTGTGTGTGTGTGTGTGTGTGTGTGTGTGTGTGTGTGTGTGTGTGTGTGTGTGTGTGTGTGTGTGTGTGTGTGTGTGTGTGTTTGTCGGAGCTCCCCTCTCTGTCAATATGCAGAGAGGACAGATAAGCTTACGCGTTCAGACGCTTTTGGAACCGAAATTTGGCACCGAAAGATAAAGAATTTTTCGATACTTGTAGGATTGGAGTATTTTTTTTCGATACCATAAAAGTATCGCCGTTCGGTACCCAGCCCTAGTTGTCAGACACTTGGAATAATAATCTGAGTCTGTCAGCGGCAACAACAGAACCTTTAGTGGACTCTGAATGACGCTGAACATTAGTCCTGTAGGGTTACATTACAGCCTGGTTTACGGCTTCCAGTTACAGCGTTATCTCAATATTGGACCAACTTCAAAGATTCTTGTACCCATCTGTCACTTAGACACAAATACATGAGAAAATTGGGTCCAGGTTGGGGGAAAAAACAATGAAATTACTAGGGCTGTCCTCGACTAAAGAAGTTCTTAGTCGACTAACCCTTATAGGATTTTGTCGACTAATCGATTAGTTGATTTAATTGACAGAGCTGTGAGCTTTGAGAGGTGGTTAAGACTAGAAAAGCACAATATAAATGTAGTTAATTAACCATCTGTAAATCTGAGTTTCTCCACAATAAATCCTGCAAAAGCACCACTTTAAATCTTGTGTTTACCATAAATGTGCTCAGAAGTTTCTTGGAAATAAGTAATTAAGCATGAATAAGCAATAAAAAATGACTAATCGACTAAAGAAATCTTAGTAGACTGAGACCAAAACGACCGATTAGTCGACTAATCGACTAAGAGGTGGCAGCCCTAGAAATTACCCTTTTGAAAATCCGGTTAAAATCAGAGAAAACAGATTTGAGTTAAACTTTGTCCCCTCTGAGATGAGATGAAGGCTTGTTAGCCCTCTGAGATGTTTTAAAATCCTTCGTCATCCCTGTGTGTTTCTGCAGCCGCGATGAGGTGAAAACCAAGTGGAGCGTGTCAGATTTCATCAGGGCCTTCATCAAGTTTCACGGTCACGTCTACCTGAGCAAGAGTCTGGACAAACTGGACACTCTGAGGGAGAAACTAGAGGAGCAGTTTCAGGTAAAACACAAAGACAATCTACTGGCTTTCATTTCCTCAATTCTGCCTCCTGGTGTTTTCCAGCATGCAGTGTGATATGAAACTAAAGAGATTTTGTGTGTGTGTGTGTGTGTGTGTGTGTGTGTGTGTGTGTGTGTGTGTGTCTGTCTCTGTGTGTGTGTGTCTGTCTCTGTGTGTGTGTGTCTGTCTCTGTGTGTGTGTGTGTGTCTGTGTCTGTCTCTGTCTCTGTGTGTGTGTGTGTCTGTCTCTGTGTGTCTCTGTGTGTGTGTCTGTGTGTGTGTCTGTCTGTCTGTCTGTGTGTGTGTGTGTCTGTCTGTCTGTGTCTGTGTGTGTCTCTGTGTGTGTGTGTGTCTCTGTATGTATGTGTGTGTCTGTGTGTCTCTGTATCTGTGTGTGTGTGTGTGTCTGTCTCTGTGTGTCTATGTCTTTCTCTGTGTGTGTGTGTGTGTGTGGTTCTGTCTCTGTCTGTCTGTGTGTGTGTGTGTCTGTGTGTCTGTCTCTGTGTGTGTGTCTGTCTCTGTGTGTGTGTCTGTTTCTGTGTGTCTGTGTGTCTGTGTATATGTGTGTGTGTGTGTGTGTGTGTCTGTCTCTGTGTGTGTGTGTGTGTGTGTGTGTGTGTCTGTCTCTGTGTGTCTATGTCTTTCTCTGTGTGTGTGTGTGTGTGTGTGGTTCTGTCTCTGTGTGTCTGTCTCTGTGTGTGTGTCTGTCTCTGTGTGTGTGTCTGTCTCTGTTTCTGTGTGTGTCTCTGTGTGTGTGTCTGTCTCTGTGTGTGTGTCTGTCTCTGTGTCTCTGTGTGTCTGTGTGTATGTGTGTGCAGAGGCTGATCCTACAGAAAGCCTTCAGCTCCCAGCAGCTGGTCCACATCACAGTCATCAACCTGTTTGAGCTGCACCACCTCCGAGACCTGACAGCTGACGGAGGCGAGCAGAGCTACAGCAGCGAGCAGCAGATCAGCTGGTTCCAGCTGCTCGGTCTCTTCAGTAAGACACACACACACACACACACACACACACACACACACACACACACACACACACACACACACACACACACACACACACACACACACACACACACACACACACACACGACCAGTGTTGTAAAGTAACAAAGTACAAAGACATAGTTACTGTCAGACTTTGAATTTGATGTTTTAAGAAGGTGTGGAGACCCCGAATATTACGCTTTACTATAAGGAAGCCACAATAAAGTTCATTATCAAAGTTTTTCTTTACTTTTACTTCTAATAATTAAGGACATTTAATATAAAAATTACTTTTGATACTCAAGTACAATATATATATATATATATATATATATATATATATATATATATATATATATATATATATATATATATATAAGGGCTGTCAATCGATTAAAAAGAATTAACTAATTAATCGCACAATTTGCTGTAGTTAATCGTGATTAATCGCTTTTTTAAATTGAGACTGAAGCTTATAATAATGGATATTTAAATGCTAAATCATAGCAAATATGAAGAAAAAACCAAACAAGGAAAGGTTCTGCTAAGTTCAGAATGTTTAATATCTTTCAGAACAACAGCAGCAACAATTTGGCTTATTTAGTCCTGCTGAAGGCTGCTGAAACGACTAGAAACTGTCTGACTTGAGAGCAGATTGTTGTCCCCGTCCCCGGCTGCTGTCGCCTGCTCTCGTCTGCTTTACAGGCGAGGAGCAGTTCATCTCCAACGAGCCGAGAGTTCAGTTCATCTCCAACGAGCCGAGAGTTCGGTTCATCTCCAACGAGCCGAGAGTTCGGTTCATCTCCAACGAGCCGAGAGTTCGGTTCATCTCCAACGAGCCGAGAGTTCGGTTCATCTCCAACGAGCCGAGAGTTCGGTTCATCTCCAACGAGCCGAGAGTTCGGTTCATCTCCAACGAGCCGAGAGTTCGGTTCATCTCCAACGAGCCGAGTTCGGTTCGCCTCCAACGAGCCGAGAGTTCGGTTCGTCTCCAACGAGCCGAGTTCGGTTCGCCTCCAACGAGCCGAGAGTTCAGTTCGCTCCAACGAGCCGAGAGTTCGGTTCATCTCCAACGAGCCGAGAGTTCGGTTCATCTCCAACGAGCCGAGAGTTCGGTTCATCTCCAACGAGCCGAGAGTTCCGTTCGTCTCCAACGAGCCGAGAGTTCGGTTCCTCTCCAACGAGCCGAGAGTTCGGTTCATCTCCAACGAGCCGAGAGTTCGGTTCGTCTCCAACGAGCCGAGAGTTCGGTTCGTCTCCAACGAGCCGAGAGTTCGGTTCATCTCCAACGAGCCGAGAGTTCGTTTCATCTCCAACGAGCCGAGAGTTCGGTTCATCTCCAACGAGCCGAGAGTTCGGTTCATCTCCAACGAGCCGAGAGTTCGGTTCATCTCCAACGAGCCGAGAGTTCGGTTCATCTCCAACGAGCCGAGAGTTCAGTTCATCTCCAACGAGCCGAGAGTTCAGTCGCCGGCAGGGCAGTCGGGACTCACCCGGAAATGGCGAGCGGAGTGAGGTTTCTCTCAAAATCTGACGAAACTGACCTTTGTTGATCTGAAATGAAGACCGATTCAGCAACTGCGCGGCCTATTTCTCGCTTAAAATGTTTCCAGAAACATGTTTCGGTGAACTATTTTAGTACAATATGAGATCGTATTCTGAACGGCCGCCATGACAGTCTGGCTCTCAATATCCGGAGAAAACAAACCCATGTGACGCGTTCGTCCAATCAGCTGCCGGTTTTCATTACTTGGGCAACAATACAGAGTAGCGCCGCCTGCTGTTATGGAGACGTATTACGTTTCTCAGCCGCCACATGAAGTAAACAAACACAGCTGCGTTAATTTCGTTAATTTTTTTTAACGAGTTAAATATTAAAAAATGAACGCAAAAATTAATGCGTTAATTTTGACAGCCCTAATATATATATATATTTATATTCTTTAAGACTTTTACTCAAGTCATTTTCTGGTAAGATACTTTACTTTAAGTATTGCTGTCAAGTACTTTATCCAAGACTGCTGCCTGATAGGTTGGATATTGCAGCATACATGTTTCAAATGTATTTCATATCTTGTATGTAAGGTACTACACGTTCTTAGGAGTGTGCACACATGGTCATCTTCCTTTCTAGGAGAGTAACCTTGGCATATACATTTGGTGCATGTCAACTGTTCTCCCTTTCATCAAAGTTTGTTTTTTTGTGTGAATAAAGCTGCATTAATCTGAACTCATTGTACTCAGATATTTCCCCGTGTATCACTGCCGACTTGTGGTTGGTTATTGACTGTGTTTGACCTCCTGTCCCCTCCAGTGTCCTTCCTGGGAGTAATGTGCAGCCGCGCTCTATTCAACAAGAGCCGCGGCGAGGAGATCATGGGCGAGTGTCCTCTGCCGGCCATCAAAGTCTCTCTGGACTGGCTCAAACTGAGACCCAGCGTCTTCCACGAGGCTGCAGTCCATCAGCGGCAGCAGTAAGTCCTCTGTCTCCCAGGGCTGCACAATAAGAGGAGAACATCAAATTCTGATTATTAGGACTGATATTGCGGTTGGAGGGTGTTTACAATCCATTTTATTGATCCGTGCAATAAAATATTAATATTTTTTACCAATAAATGTCCAGCCTAACTCCCGTCAGTCACTAAAATATATAGGAAAATATAAATAAATTTAAAATATAATATAAATAAATTTTAAATTTATTTATATATAAATATAAATTCTATATCAGAACTATGACAAAAGAACTTTGAAAAAAGTGACAAATGTTGGAAAATGCTACAAAAACATTTATTTTTATAAACGCGGAAAAAAGTGACAAAAAAACATCGCCAAAGGTGACAAAAACGTATTAAGTGAAAATTGGAAAGAAATAAAAAAATATATCGGAAAAAGCGACAAAAACTTTATTAAAAAATTGGAATAAAATCAACTAAAAAACTGGAATCAAAACATCAAAGTGTAGGAAAAGAACAACAAAAAGTTGACATTTCGACCCAGAAAAACACAAAGTTGCAGATTGACGAGAAGACAACACAAGGGTTAAATTCGGGCTGCACATCATCAAGAAATTATCTAATTGTGATTGTTTTGACTGATGCTGCGTTTGTGATATGATTCACGATATTGGAGGGAATGATAAAATGAATTCCAAACCTATTTACTTAGAACATTCTGTTATTTATTTAGAATATTTGACACTAAAGAAATTAAACGCAAATACAAATAAAACCCCTCCCTCTCTCCTCTCAAACCCGTCCCTACAACCTATTACATTTAATAATTATTAATTTCTTACTCACTCTTTTCTTGTATTTGTATATTATTGTTTTTTAGCTTGTTTTATTTTCATCATGACATTTCGTTTTTAACTGCTCTTTCATGTTTCATGCAAAGAATTTTGAATTGCCTTGTTGCTGAAAGGTGCTGTAGAAATAAAGTTTCCTTGCCTTACAACCTCAGCCTGTCAGTCAGTCCCCAGGGCAGAGAAACTACCGTGTGCGTGCATGTGCTGAGAGGACAGATAAGCTTGCCCTTAATTGTTTCAGGTACCGAAATTTGATACCGTTTGATTTAAAGTGAATCGGTCCTCGGTAGTACCGATGTAATTCGGTCGGTACAGAGTTCGGTACCCAACCCTAACCACAACACTTACTTTAGAACGGTTTGATACATAATTTGCCTGTAACAAATACCTGCAATTTGGATATTGCACTTTGTCCATATTGATTTCGATAAATTGCCATGACTTGTGCAGCCCTACTACCCTGAACTCTGGATCTCCAGGGTACAGGCCTACTGTCTTTCTGTTTAAATGCTGGGCTGTTTGTGTAACTCCTCTTCCTGTCTCTCAGTGTCTGGCCCTGGCTCGTCTCCATCCTCAACAGCTTCCAGCCCAAAGAGGACGACGTGTCCTGTTCCTCAGGTAGGAATTCTTTATTTAGATCAGTGATCGATAGTTCGGGTCCCAGTCCTCTTCGGGTTACAGTCAGATTTTACAACAACAAGTACGGGAACGACTATTCAGTCTGTTGTTTAGTTTTGGATTTAGCCATCCCTTCAGAATAAAAGCTGCTGTTCCTGTGAACGAAGGGCTGCAGTTACTGGGGATGTTCATGGTTGATTAATGTGTGGGTTATTCTCGGGATGAGTGGGTGAGTTGTTTAGTCTCTAAAATTAAGTGAAACTTGAGAGATGTCAGCTTGTTAAATGTGAATATTTTTCTAGTTTATTCTCTCCTCTGTGATAGTAAACTAAATATCTTTGAGTTGTGGAAAAAAACAAGACATTTTCTGACATTTTAGAGACCAAATACAACTAATCCGTTCATCCAGATAAATAATCCACAGGTCAATTCCCCCTTTTGAAAATAATCATTAGTTGCCTGCCATCATGGTTTAGTTATCTCCAGTTTAAAAAGTTAGACTTTTAAATTGTTATAAAGACGTAGACACAAACACACACACACACACACACACACCCTTCTATCTTATCCCTAATCCTAAAACCAAGTCTTAACCCTCAAACTGCCCTTTTAAAGTTGTGGGGTCCAGCATTTTGGCCCCACAAAGCTGTCGAGACCCCACAAGCATACTGGACTCACGGTTTTTGTACCCCATTAATATAGTTAAACAAGAATACACACACACACACACACACACACACACACACACACACACACACACACACACACACACACACACACACACACACAGGTTTTTGGCACTATCTTTATGGGGACCTGTCAGTGACATAATGCATTCCCTAGCCCCTTACCCTAACCTTAACCCTTACCCTAACCTTAACCATCACAACTAAATGCCTAACCTTAACCCTTACCCTCACCCTAACCATAACCTAATTCTAACCCTAATCCTAAAACCAAGTCTTAACCCTCAAATAGCCCTTTAGAGTTATGGGGTCCAGCATTTTGGCCCCACAAAGCTGTCGGGACCCCATAAGCATACTGGACTCCCGTTTTTTGGACCCCACGAATATAGTTAAACAACAACACACAGACACGCACATTGAGTTATTGTGTCGCAGGTTTCAGAACCGTTGCACCCCTTGTGCTTGTAGAAGTATCCTGATAGTTTAGTCCTGTAATGTTTGCATGTCTGATGTGTTGAAGCTGAAGGTGTGTTTGTTTTATCCGCAGTGACGCCGCTGCCAGAGGAGTTTGAGTTGCAGGGTTTCTTGGCGCTCCGGCCGGCTCTGAGGTAATCCACTCATTCATTCAGGGTTGTGATGATGAACCGGTCCGAGTTTGCATCCAAATTCCACACTAACATGTTATTTAGTAGCTTAAACAGTATGTGAGATGTTTCAGTATGTCCGTAACAGGGGTTTTCCTGGCTCACAATGGGCCTCTGGGGGTGGACTTAGACTTAGAAAACTTTAATGTCTCCGAGAGGCAATTTGTTGTACAGTACAGGCATATTGACACATAATCCACAACACAAACATTTAACCAGACATCCACAGCGCTACCTATCCAACACATCAATAAATGGAATAGGAATAGGTGGGGGACTACACACAGTAAGCAGTAAGCATGATATTTCTGACAAGTTGAAACACAAAAATGTCTATTATGCTCGAGTAAATAAAAACCCCAATTAATATGTAGATAAATCACCGGGAGAGTCCGGTACTCTGGAGATAAAAGGAAGATTAGCGCTCTTATTGAACTTGATGTTCTGTCTCGTAAATAGCTTTTAAACACATTTATAGAGGATCTAATTTGCTGTCTTTGAACAAAACACAATGCACTTCAAAGTGCTGAACAGTGAGTGAAAAACAGCAGACACAAACTGGGATAAAAAAGACAAAAACTGGGACAAACGGGGATAAAAAAAAAAGACAAAAATGACAAACTTCGAAACAAACGGACAGCAACAAAGGCAGCTCAGATTGCTTCATTTAAACATTAGGTCGGCAGGGGTTACCATGGTTACGCGTCTCCAACGTGCAAGGATTCTCAGGGAAGCAACGTTGAAAGTTACAGCTCAGTGCGCCAAAAAAAACCACACTACTGTTGAAACACAGACAGACAGACAGACAGACAGACGCACACACAAACACAGACACAGACACACACACAGACACACACACACAGACACACACACACAGAGACAGACACACACACAGAGACAGACACAAACACACACACAGACAGACACAAACACACACACAGACAGACACAAACACACACACAGACAGACAGAGAAACGCACACATAAACACACACACCACACACACACACACACACACACACACACACACACACACACACACAGAAACAGACAGACACACAAACGCACACACAAACACGCACATATACACACACACACACACACACACAGACATGCACATATACACACACACACACGCACCACAGACAGACAGACAGACACACACACACAGACAGACAGAGACACAGACACAAACAGACAGACAGACGCATACATAAACACACACACACACACACACACACACACACACACACACACACACACACACACACACACACACACACACACACACTGACTGACACACGGAAGTGTGTTGAACGATAGTTTGCGTGTTGAGTCTGTAGAGGAGGAGATTTTGTTTCCCGTGTTCTGATGTTGTGTTGGCATTCCAGGTCTCTGGACTTCACTAAAGGGCACCAGGGAATCCTGGTGGACCGGGACGGCCTGCCGGTCCACACCCGGCACCAGAGACTCATCAGTCTGGGGAAATGGGTGGCCGACAACCAGCCGGGGTGAGTGTCTGTCTAGTGGTGTCTGTCTGTCTGTCTTTTGTGATTGTTGCTGGGCAAAAATCATTGATTATGCCTCTCTTTTTCTTAAAAAATGCGATGGAATATGCAGGATTTTTATGCGCTGAAATTGCGGGAATTTGCAAAAAAATGCAGTTTGATGAAAAAGAGAAAAATGGGACTTTTTTGCAACGACAATGCGGGGATTATGAAATCATGCAAGTAACCGCATATTTTGCACGGAAATAGGCAATTTATGCGGCAAAGTGCAGCGTATTTGAAAAAATGTGCCCCCCCTCGTATAAATATGCGGACTTTGGCTGATTATGCGTTGAATTATGTGATCACGTTTTTCTGGAGGGACTGGTCTCTCTGTGTCTGTCTGTCTGTCTGTCTGTCTGTAGTACAGGCCAAAAGTTTGGACACACCTTCTCATTCAATGTGTTTCCTTTTTATTTTCATGACTATTTACATTGTAGATTCTCACTGAAGGCATCAAAACTATGAATGAACACATATGGAATTATGTACTTAACAAAAAAGTGAAATAACTGAAAACATGTCTTATATTTTAGATTCTTCAAAGTAGCCACCCTTTGCTTTTTTATTAATAAGGGAAATAATTCCACTAATGAACCCTGACAAAGCACACCTGTGAAGGTAAAACCATTTCAGGTGACTACCTCATGAAGCTCATTGAGAGAACACCAAGGGTTTGCAGAGTTATCAAAAAAAGCAAAGGGTGGCTACTTTGAAGAATCTAAAATATAAGACATGTTTTCAGTTATTTCACACTTTTTTGTTAAGTACATAATTCCATATGTGTTCATTCATAGTTTGGATGCCTTCCGTGAGACTTTACAATGTAAATAATCATGAAAATAAAGAAACGCATTGAATGAGAAGGTGTGTCCAAACTTTTGGCCTGTACTGTATGTGTGCATGTATTGGTATGTCACTCAGACAGTTAAACAAAGACTGGGTATCGTCTGCTTTCTGTCCCCAGAGTCAGAACTAAACCGGGGAAGCAGCGTTCACTTTTTATGCTCCACATATCTGGAACAAACACTCAGAAAACTGCAGGTCAATCAAGGCTGAAGACCTTTCTTTTTGATGCTGCCTTTCTTTAAATAATTGTTCCTTTCTTAAGGCCTTTACACATCGGGTACTTTTTTTTTTCAGTGTGATTAATTCCCACGTCAATATATTTTTTCTAAATGTTTTTATCACAAGTACTTTCACTCAGAACGCAATTATTACATGGCAACGGGGATGAAAGAAGGGAGGCAAGGATGGAAAGAAAAGGGAAGGAATAAGGATGGAAACATGTGGGAAGGTTAAGGAAATGCAGAGAAGGAAGGAAGGCTGAAAGGATTCCCTTTATTGTCACAGAGGAGAGAAGAAACTCGAAAATATTCACGCTGACATCACACACGTTTCACTGTTTTTTCATAAAAAATGAGTCAAACTGTTCACCATCAACATCCCAACATCCCCAACCGGCCCGGTCAGACACCTCCTACCAAGAGTCTGGGTCTGCAGAGGTTTCTTCCTAAAAGGGAGCTTTTCCTAGCCACTGCTAATGCTTGCTCTTGGGAGAATTACTGGAATTGTTGGGGCTTTGTAAATTATAGAGTGTGGTCTAGACCTAATCTATCTATAAGTGTCTCGAGATAACTCTTGTTATGATTTGATACTATAAATAAATTGATTTGAAACTGATTAATCAATTATCTAAATGGTTGCTTTATGCCTCTTGGTTCCCATCCCTATCGGTAACTTATGATCGTGTTCGGCACCCAACCCTATTTTAATTTATTTATAATAGGACATTAAACAACATTTCTGTAAATGTGCCAGTGTTAGCCAGCCGGCTAATTTTGAACTGTAATCTTTTGGCAAAATGTTTTAAGACCAGAGCAACAGGAAACACCAAGACATTAGTAAAGGATAAATGTACAGAGAGAAGACAATAAGACACCATAAAGGCAAATCATCTTTTTGAGAAGCTATGCAGAGCAACAGGAAGCAGCGAGACATTAGTACAGTTACACATCAACAGTATCCACATTCAATACATGAAGCCCTGCACGCAACAAAACACAGCCAAGCAACACAGATTAGAGCCATGTTCCAGGCTATGCAGCAGCAGGGGCAGCAAAACCTGTCCTGTCCTGTTAGTAGTGTCCTAAGGAGTGTCCCGGGACAGTCGGACTAGAGCTGGGCGATATGGAAAGAAACCAATATCACGATATTGTTGACCAAATACCTCGATATCGATATTGCGGCGATATTGTAAAGTTGACAATTGGTGCTTACAAAAACATATTTACACAATGAGATTTTTGGTAATTAATCATCATTAATTGGTATATAATAACTAAGTGGGTAAAGGCAAATAATAGAAAAGTTAGAACAGTCTGGTAAATTAAAAAAAATTACATCACTTTACTGTAATCCAGCCATTAAAACCAGGGACAGATAACACTGTCCTATCACGATATTACGATATCCAAAATCTGAGACGATATCTAGTCTCATATCACGATATTGATATAAAATCCATATATTGCCCAGCCCTAAGTCAGACACTGTCCTGTGAATCCTATGACTGTCCCGGGACAGTCAGACACTGTCCTGTGACTCCCAGACACTGTCCTGTGAGTCCTATGACTGTCCCGGGACAGTCAGACACTGTCCTGTGACTCCCAGACACTGTCCTCCTGTGAGTCCCAGACACTGTCCTGTGAGTCCCATGACTGTCCCGGGACAGTCATGGGAGCCACTGTCCTGCCACTGCTTCTCCTATACAGAGCTGACTATAGCTGACTCTAACGAAGACAAACCCTCCGTCTCTTATCTCGGTTCTGCAGGCTGATCCAGTGCAGGCCGAGCGAAGACGGCCTCCTTGTCTTCGTCACCGACATTCCAGAGCAGGCCATCGAGGAGCCGCAGGAGAGGGAGCCTCCGGTGCTGCAGGAGTCGTCCAACGCCGAGCAGACGCCCAACGACAACGGCGGCAACTCGGGCCTGAAGTCGGTGCTGTCGGCGGGGAAGACGCAGAGCGCCTGGCCCGACGGCGGCGACCGGCCCGTCGTCACCTTCAAGGAGAACATCAAACCCAGGGAGCAGAGCCGCGAGCCCACGCGGAACCATCACCTGAAGGACAGCGGCAAGGAGCGCCGCGACTTCACCAAGGGCAACGGGGCTGCTGGGAAAGGAGAGCTGAAGAGGGACGCCAAGAGGAAGAGCGAGCTGAAAAAAGCCGGTCACGAGAAAACTCCCGACGCCGTGAAACAGGTAGACGTGCAAACATTAGGGGTTGGGGTAGAGCTGGGCAATTTGTTTGCCTAAAAAATCTGAAACTCGATTTACGATTCAAGGCGATTTCCCCCCCTTCCATTTAAAACAAAATAACTGCGAGCTGTAAATATATTTAAAAAAATATATATTTATCAGTGTTTCCTCTATGTTGATTTGACCGTGGCGGCCCCCCACAGCAACATTTCTGCCCCCCACGGTATCAGAAATAGGGCTGCATTGTTACAGTGCATGTCGGAGAACGTATGTATTTTAGCTGCATTATTTACATGCTGAAGTAGTTACACTGCATTAAGATAATGCCATTTGGACCTGCCCCCACTGCTAAAAAAAAATCCTAAAGGAAACACTGTTTATTGTATTAATTATATTTAATTAAAGTGCATCAACATAAACAAATTTGCAAAGGCAAAGTGTTATTTGACTATATAAATCACAACATGTAAATAGGAACATGTTGGCGTTATTTTGTCACTTATTGGGAGTAGTAGGCTAGATGGAGCCGGTTACCTCCAGGATCTGTGCTAAGCTAGGCTAGATGGAGCCGGTTACCTCCAGGATCTGTGCTAAGCTAGACTAGATGGAGCCGGTTACCTCCAGGATCTGTGCTAAGCTAGACTAGATGGAGCCGGTTACCTCCAGGATCTGGACTAAGCTAGGCTAGATGGAGCCGGTTACCTCCAGGATCTGGACTAAGCTAGGCTAGATGGAGCCGGTTACCTCCAGGATCTGTGCTAAGCTAGGCTAGCGGTGGGGGCATCAAACAGAGATACAACACGCACGGAGATAAGAAGGGTATGTATTGACTTATCTAACTCTGGGGGACACGCTGAATAAGACAAAGTCCCAATAAGTCGGCGTGTTCCTTTAATACTGGACCAGTTTCAAAGATTGTTGTTCCTGTCGGTGACTTGGACACAAAACATGGGGAAATAGAGTGAAGTTACCTTGTTGAAGCAGCCGGTGACGATGTTTTCTCTGGTTCAGGTGAAGGCGCAGACAGAGCTGAGGAAGACTCCGGTACCCGAGGCGAAGAAGACTCCTGTCACTCAGACTCAAACCACCGGCTCCTCCCAGTTGATCCCCATCCATCACCCAGGAGCCTTCCCACCGCTGCCCAGCAGACCTGGTACAAAATCAGAGCTTCACTCATTACTCACTTAATCCATTAGCTCATCTACAGGAAGTAATCGGCTACTAGAGTTGTTAAAAAAACATATTCCCTCTAAAAAACTTTTTATGCATTATGTTCATAAGAGGGTAAACCAAGACAGCGTGAGACATAACTTCTCGTAAAGTTACATATTAAAAGATCTACATACTAGGGCTGGGCGATGTGGAGAAAATCAAACATCACAATATTTTTAACCAAATACCTCGATATCGATACTGCAACGATATTGTAGTGTTGACTATTGGTGCTATCACAAAATATTTACACAATAACATTTTTGATAAATAATCATCAGTAATGTGGATATAATGACTGAGTGGGTAAAAGGCAAATAATAGAACTGCTACAACAGTCTGGTAAATTCATAAAATAACATCACTTTACTATAATGCAGCCTTTTAAAACCTGTAAAAGACACTTATGTCATATTACGATATCCAAAATCTAAGACGATATCTAGTCTCATATCACGATATCGATATATTGCCCGGCTCTACTACATACATTACACATTACAAAATAAACAAGTACAACAATGTCCAAATAACATACAACTTAATTTATAGCTTAACACTGGTTATAGTTAACCAATCGCCTCTGCCCCTCCCTTACCCCCCCCCCCTCACTGCCGCCTTCCTTGTCCACAGTCTCGTAACTTCCCGTCTGGATTGCTGTAACACTCTCCTCTTCGGCCTCTTTCACAAATCCCTCCATAAATTTCAACTGGTCCAGAATTCAGCTGCCCGCATCATAACTCGAACCCCCTCCATCCACCACATCACTGCAGTCCTCCAACAGCTCCACTGGCTCCCGGTCCAGTTCCGTATCCAATTCAAAGTCCTCCTGTTTACATTCAAGGCCCTCCCTCCACTCCCTCAGATCTAGAGATGGTCCGATACTGGTATCAGTATCGGCTCCGATTCAGCCTAAGACGCTGGTATCGGTATGGGGAAGTACTGGAGTTAATGCACCGATCCGATACCACGTAATAAAGCCCTAAAGAAAATCTACGTTAAAAGTAGTTTATTTATGTTTCCGTTACAACTGAGAATAAAAGAAAGTTCTGGGGCATTCATTGTTTGTGTTTGTTCATGTTTCACAAAGAGTTTAACCCGAGCCAGACCGACAACAAAGATAGAAATCATATCACATCCATACAGAGATAGTAGTATACAGCTGTTAAAACATGATGAAATATATGACACTCTGGTATCGGATCGGTACTCGGTATCAGCCGATAGGCAAGTTCAGGTATCGGAATTGGTATCGGGAAGCAAAAAATGGTATCGGACCATCTCTACTCAGATCCTTTTCTTACATACACCTGTCTGTCCCCTCTGCCCGTCTCACCACCATGAGGAGTAGAGCATTCAGTCGCTCTGCTCAACTTTACATTGATTCATTTCCCCATTTAAAATTGCAACCCAAAACACATTGGTTTAAAACTGCCTATTCCACTTGATGTCAATTGCTCTGCCTCTTTCTGTTGTTGTTATTGTTGTTGTATTCTTTATTATTACCGTACGTAATAATAAAGATTACGTAGGGATACATAAGACATTTAAAAACTTGCTGTTTTTAAATGTCTTATGTATCCCTGTACGGTGTCCTTGAGTTCCAAGAAAGGCGCCTTTTTAAATAAAATGTATTATTATAGTCCCCATAAATCCACCAACACAAAGAAAAAGGAAGGGGACTGACATCCAACAGAATTTCCAGCAGCACCTGAACTGTAAAATGTAGGCCTGTCCTCGACTAAAGAAGTTCTTAGTCCACTAACACTTATAGGATTTTGTCGACTAATCGATTAGTTGATTTAATTGACAGAGCTGTGAGCTTTGAGAGGTGGTTAAGACTAGAAAAGCACAATATAAATGTAGTTAATTAACCATCTGTAAAACTGAGTTTCTCCACAATTAATCCTGCAAAAGCACCACTTTAAATCTTGTGTTTACCATAAATGTGCTCAGAAGTTTCTTGGAAATGAGTAATTAAGCATGAATAAGCATAAAAAATGACTAACCGACTAAAGGAATCTTAGTCGACTAAGACCAAAACGACCGATTAGTCGACTAATCGACTAAGAGGTGGCAGCCCTAGTAGAATGAGACGTTGTGGATATAGCCTATGCTGTGTCTGACTCCTGTGTTGTTCCTCTGCAGGGTTCCCTCCCTCAGCCTACGTCATCCCTCCCCCGGTGGCGTTCCCGGGCCTTCAGGTCAACCCGGGCTTCACCTTCTCCACCGGAGTGTCCGTGTCTGGGCCTTTCCTGCAGCCGGGCGTCCACACGCAGGCCGGCACGCAGGCCGGCAAGCCGTCGCACATTCCCTACAGTCAGCAGCGGCCCTCTGGACCCGGACCGGGCCAGGGGCCGGGCCCCGGGCCCATGAACCAGGGCCCCTCCCAGGGCCAGCAGTCCCAGAGCTTACAGCAGTCGGTGCAGCTGCAGGTCCAGGCCATGAGCCAGCAGCAGCAGCAGTCTCCAACCAAACCGGGGCAGCAGGTCGGGATGGGGAAGAGTCCGCCACACCACCCGGGCCTGCAGCAGGTAAGTGTCTCTCTCAGTTCATTAAAGTCACGGTTTAATAATAGAGTAGATATTTATTGCCATTTGCACAGGTACAGACAGGGCTGTACAGGTGCATTGGAATGTTTGTGCGTTGCTCTTAGTGACAGTTTTACAAAACCAATATAAGAAAGTAGAGGTCGACAGATAGTGGATTTTACCAATACCATTAGCTTAGGTTGGGCCGTATTTGCCGATAACCGATTAATCGACCGATAGTATTTAGAATTGATACTGGATAAAAACAAACATGACACTCCAAGTAAAACTTTATTATAAAAATAAAAAACTGGCAGAAATGACCGAAAATGTGATGAATTATGGACATCAAGTGGATACATCTTGGATGTAACAGTTTGGATTTAATGCTCAACAACCCCGAAAAAAGGCACAAGTTCCAGGCTGGATAGAAAATCACCTGTAAAGCCTAGAAAGACCCTCTAGAGGGCACTGTTGTAATGCATTACAATAGTGCATGATGCCAGCAGACCCTTCTCAGCTCTCGCGTACTGTGTAATGAATGACGCACTTCTCAGCCGCTCCAAGGAAAAACTGTCGGTATGGATTTTTGCCGATAACGATAGTTCCACCAATCAACTATCGGTGCCGATTAATCGGCAATACCTATATATATATACCTATATAAGAAATGCAATGAAAAGATAAAGTAGAATAGCCATAACAGCTGTAAGATGAAGTTCAAACATACATTTTGTAAAAAACTGAAAGGGCTGCAAACTCCGCCCATACAGCTGACGTATTCATGTGGCGCTTCAGAGGAAAGGATCTCCTCAGTTCCTCTCTCCTCCTGTAAATTCCTTGCGTCTCTTCCGTTCCTCCTCAGTGGGAGGGACTAAGACGCGAGGAAGGGAGGCAAGTGGAGGAGTCAGGGATGCTGTTTAAGGGCCCTGAGCTGCAGCTAGAGACTCTCCAGAAGGGCAGTCCTTTATTCCTTCTGGAAGCCACGCCCACATGGCCAGGTACAGACGACCCTTTCAGCTCCACCTACCCGCCCACTTCCAGTACCTGCAGAACATGACAGGCAGGGACATTGGAAGGGCTCGGCACAGAAATCAGTCAGGCTAAAATTAACCCAACCTTGAATATCGGACCAAACTATTTAGATTTTATTACTGGAACCGGTCCATCCCTATCTCTGACACATGGGGAGATGCGTCCTTTTAGTTTTGTTTTTAGTCGAGCATTTGAAGACTGTAAAACTCTCTGGAAATGTCTGATGGTAACTGTACGTTTGTGTGTGTGTGTGTGTGTGTTTTTTTGTCTGTATGTTTGTGTCTTTCTGTCTGCGTCTGTCGGTCTGTCTGTCTGTCTTGGTGTCTCAGCAGTACATGCAGGTCCAGGACCAGCCGGCCCAGATGTGGAACCAGGCTCAGGCCACTCTGCAGAAGATTCCTCCTCAGATGCAGATGTCCATGAAGCAGCCTCAGCCTCAGCAGCAGCAGTTCTACATGGCGGCTCAGGATCCTCTCAAACTGTACGAGCACCAGCTGCAGTCCAACATGGACAAGAAGATCAAGTACCCCAACGTCAAGATGCAGGACTTCTACTGGGAGCCGTCGTACCGGATGGGCGAAGGCCTGGCGGTGATGGCCGACAGGATGAAGAGGCCGCCGCCGGGCGGCATGTGCCCGGAGCAGGACGGCCCCACCGGTCCCCGCGGACCCCCGTTTGAGGTGGGTAAAATGCAACAATCAGAGAAAACAAATTGGAATACTTTTGTGCTTCTCTTTTCTCAACTAGTTCTTAGGGCTGTGCTCGATTTTGAAGAAATTCTTAGTCGACAGGGTTCATACGTTTTGAAAAAACCTGGAAAAGTTTGAAAAATGCAAATTCCAGGGCCTGGAAAGGTTTTGGAAACATAAAAAGACCCAGACATTTTTGGAAAAGTCACGGAATTGTTTTTAACACAGCATAATATGTGTTTAATAAATGTATTTACACGTCGTATTAACCTCAGCGTTGTATTCAGGGAGAGATGCCGTGAATCCCTCTATGAACCACAGACGTTATCATTCATGTTGTAGTTAAACCTCTGAGGGTCAACTTTAACACAGATTTGTATTATTGTATAATGTCGACTGATATTTTCAGGAACACATGGTCATGGAAATTTGATGGAAAAGTATTGGTTAAAATGCGTATGAACCCTGAGTCAACTAACACTCATTCAGTTTTATCGACTAATCGATTAGTTGATTTAATCGACGGATCTGTAAATCTGAGTTTTTCCGCAAAGAGTCGTGCTAAAGCACCACTTTAATTCTTGTGTTTACCAGAGATGTGCTCGTACGTTTCTTGGAAATAAGTCATTCAGCATGAAAACAACATCCGACATGACTAATGGACTAAAGAGATATAAGTTGACTTAGACCAAAACCACCGATCAGTCGACTAATATATATATATATATATATATATATATATATATATATATATATATATATATATATATATATATATATATATATATATATATATATAAAAAAACAAAGTCTGAATATTTTAAAGTTGGCAGCTCTCAGGAGAAGGTGAAGGAGGAGCTTCTGTCTAGCTGATTTCTGTCTCTGTGCTTCTCTTTTCCTACTTGGTTGTATCTTCTCCTGGTTGTCTCGTTTCTGATTGTTTGTCAGCTTGAATTTTACGCCACATCCACACACATTTGGTTAAAAAAAAACTGAGGTGTAAGCCTCTGATACCGCCTAACATGCTGGAATCAGTATCGGCGAGTAGGCTATTCTTTGTACCGATCCGTTGCAGTAATTTAGCCCAGAAAAAAAACACAGGTCTTTCAATTCATTTTGAAGGGGGGTAGAAGCTCCACCCTGTGTCCTGCTGCGGTGGCCATTTATGTAACCGGAGATCAGACTTGTGGGTGTGTTTTGAGGCGCCGTAAGAGTCCCGTACAGGAAACATCACTAGGGATCGACCGATATGGATTTTTTTTTTTTGTGCCGATACCGATTTTTTTCCATCAGCCTTAGCCGATGACCAATACAGGCTGACTATTCTTTTGAGCCGATACTGCTTTTGCTCCCTCCCTGCCACACTGGATTTGTTTTCAGAATCTCCTCTGCCATTTCCTTAAAAATATTAAACAAAAACACAGATCAGTGTCACTTCTGCAATCATTTTACATTCATATCACCCAAATTATGTTTTTGACAGAAAACAGCAACTGAAATATAAAGTCTTACTTGTGCTACATTGGGGGGGGGGGTAAAGAACACCGATTTATACACTGAAGTTAATTAACGAACCTTCAGACTGGAGTCTGAGTAAAGTTTATTTTATTTTTAAAGATGCTCACAGATTTCTCTGCCTTGTTCAGACGACTTTCTCTGTCCGACTCTCTGCTGTCATGTTCAACTATTTTCTATAGCTTTTAGATAACTTGTCCTGCTTACAGGCTTTCCTTTCTTTCCTTCTCTTCCTTCTTTTTACCCCTTTCCTTCCTCCTCTTCCTGCTTCCTCTCTCACCAGGACACCAAGAGCTCGCCTCTTCTCCCTCCTGACCTGTTAAAAACTCTAGCAGATTTTGAGGAAGAGGAGGAGCTGGTCTTTTCTAAGCCTCCTGATTTCTTCCAGGCCTTGGCCGGCCCTCTTAGCACCGCTCCGGGACCAAACATATTTGTATGTAGCCCTGTCTTCTTCCATCCCCAACACATCCACATCCAGGCCCATCTAGACCTAAAGACACACTCAGCCATCCCTTCACTGAGCACCGCTAGTTTAGTTTAGGTTACTTGATTTGTATACACGCACACACACAGACACAGATGGACACAGACAGACACACACATAGACACACACATGCACACAGATGGACACACATGCACACAGACACACACACACACACAAGCACACAGATGGACACACATGCGCACAGACACACACACACATGCGCACAGACACACACGCACACAGACGGACACAGATGGAGACAGACACACATGCACATAGACACATGCACACAGATACACAGACACACACATACAGACACACATGCACACAGACACACACAAAGCTATGAAGTGCATACAAAAGATGAAAAACAAGCAATTACAGTGCAGCAGAGAAGAGAAGCCTAAAGGGCTCCACACTAACAACTACTACAACCATAACTAAACCGACGTTAAGCACACGCTGCACGGTCCAGCTGATAATAATCCAATCCAACTTTATTTGTAAAGCACATTTAGAACAACCAGGCTGACCAAAGTGCTGGACATTGACATGATTTCGGACAGATTATAAACACGCAAGTAACAAAAACGAACATTTAAAACAAGTGTTTGTTACTTGTTTGTGAAAATGAAAATGCAGAATACAACTAGAGATGGCCCGATACCACTTTTTTGCTTCCCGATACCGATACCTGAACTTGCTTTATGAGCCGATACCGAGTACCGATCCGATACCAGAGTGTCATATATTTCATTGTGTTTTAACAGCTGTATACTACTATCCCTGTATGGATGTGATATGATCTCTATCTTTGTTGTCTGTCTGGCTCAGGTTAAACTCTTCATGAAACATGAACAAACAAACAATGAATGCCCCAGAATAGGGCTGGGCGATATGGACCAAAAGTCATATCCCGATATATTTTGGCTGAATATCGATATACGATATATATCCCGATATTTTTTTCCGCAAAGTGAGAGCAAATGTTCAGTCAAAGCCAAAATCAAATATGACATGTCACAAGTAGTTTCATAGAGACAGTTGCAAAATCAAATAAATAATAAACCGGTTTCTTCACCTGGTTCATGATTAAATGCTCAGCTGTTCAAATAACAATAAAATGTAAACCTAAATACTGTATAACAGGAGTACCTTTTTTGAAATCAAAGCTCCATATTTGTGATTCGTTCCAAAGGTCAATTAAGCTTTTGATATTAATATAATCTACTTTGTTCAAAATGTAATGCCTCATGCCTGTAAGCCTAGGTTTATAGTCCCATTCTTCCACTTGATACTGCTTCCACTTAAGTAAACTAAAAGATGAACTATCGACTACAAAACAAAGAATCTAATTAATGTGTTAATACAAAGAATATTTATTATGATCGGTTCACAGATCTGAGTCCAAACGGAAACTTCACCCTTCTGAACTAAGAGTTTCTGCTTCAAGGTGAAGTTTAAAACAGACTGAAATGTCCAGGCTCATTCCTCCACTATTTATTTCTGTATGTATTTATGCGTTACATGTCATTTTAACGGGCACTGAGCTCCAGATCCTGCAGCTGCAGACGGTCTCTGCTGCCCCGCTGTAGCTTCTCTCCGTCCGCCTGCCGCCGCAAACTTAGTGGAACTTTCCGCCCGATATCGACATACAGGTCGTCCTGGACTACGTGTAAGATCCTACCGATCACCACTCTGTCTTTGGCTGGTCCGATTTGGATCAGCGGGGACCCGGCGCAGCAGCGAGGCAAAGCTGTGTTTTTCCCGGGGAAGAGACGCTGCGGCCGCCACCACGGAGCTCTCCGCCTCCCGCTGCCGCCGGAGCTCAGGTTGCTGGTCGGCGGCGGCATACATAATCATAAAACACATGGTCACCTGTTAAATGTTATTCATTGCTGTTTGTTCTTTTCATTTCCTCTATCGAACATAATTAAGCAGTACAAAAGTCCGGCATCTTTAGCGTTGATCTGAATGCTTCGCACCCCTGTTCCAAGATGGCGGCGGTTTTGACGTATGTTTAGAACCTCAAGGCGACATCTGTGTATATATCTATGGGAGCAAGGATCACATTTGAACTATATCGATATATGCGATATGGTCTAATTCCATATCTCATTTAAAAATATATCGATATATTTTTAATATCGATATATCGCCCAGCCCTACCCCAGAACTTTCTTTTATTCTCCAGTTTGACAGTCAGTTATAACGGAAAAAGAACATAAATAAACTACTTTAATGTAGAATTTCTTTAGGGCTTTATTACGTGGTATCGGATCGGTGCAGAAACTCCAGTACTTCCCGATACCGATACCAGCGTTTTAGGCAGCATCGGAGCCGATACCGATACTGGTATCGGAACATCTCTAAATACAACTCTCAAGCAGGTTTAAAGGCCAATGAATAAAAGTGAGTTTTAAATCGTGATTTTTTTTTTTAAATGTGAAGGTCGGGGGCCAATCTGACTTGCAGAGGCAGTTCATACCACAGCTTGTCTGTTCTTCATCATCCTGTCTGTTGTTCCCATCATCCTGTCTGTTGTTCTCATCATCCTGTCTGTTGGTCTCATCATCCTGTCTGTTGGTCTCATCATCCTGTCTGTTGGTCTCATCATCCTGTCTGTTGTTCTCATCATCCTGTCTGTTCTCATCATCCTGTCTGTTGTTCTCATTACCCTGTCTGTTGTTCCCATCCTGTCTGTTGTTCTCATCATCCTGTCTGTTGTTCTCATCATCCTGTCTGTTGTTCCCATCCTGTCTGTTGTTCTCATCATCCTGTCTGTTGTTCTCATTATCCTGTCTGTTGTTCTTATCATCCTGTCTGTTGTTCTTATCATCCTGTCTGTTGGTCTCATCATCCTGTCTGTTGGTCTCATCATCCTGTCTGTTGGTCTCATCATCCTGTCTGTTGTTCTCATCGTCCTGTCTGTTGTTCTCATCGTCCTGTCTGTTGTTCTCATCGTCCTGTCTGTTGTTCTCATCGTCCTGTCTGTTGTTCTCATCGTCCTGTCTGTTGTTCTCATCGTCCTGTCTGTTGTTCTCATCGTCCTGTCTGTTGTTTTCATCGTCCTGTCTGTTGTTCTCATCGTCCTGTCTGTTGTTCTCATCGTCCTGTCTGTTGTTCTCATCATCCTGTCTGTTGTTCTCATCATCCTGTCTGTTGTTCCCATCATCCTGTCTGTTGTTCTCATCATCCTGTCTGTTGTTCTCATCATCCTGTCTGTTGTTCCCATCGTCCTGTCTGTTGTTCCCATCGTCCTGTCTGTTGTTCTCATCGTCCTGTCTGTTGTTCTCATCGTCCTGTCTGTTGTTCTCATTACCCTGTCTGTTGTTCCCATCCTGTCTGTTGTTCTCATCATCCTGTCTGTTGTTCTCATCATCCTGTCTGTTGTTCCCATCCTGTCTGTTGTTCTCATCATCCTGTCTGTTGTTCTTATCATCCTGTCTGTTGTTCTTATCATCCTGTCTGTTGTTCTTATCATCCTGTCTGTTGTTCTTATCATCCTGTCTGTTGGTCTCATCATCCTGTCTGTTGTTCTCATCGTCCTGTCTGTTGTTCTCATCGTCCTGTCTGTTGTTCTCATCGTCCTGTCTGTTGTTCTCATCGTCCTGTCTGTTGTTCTCATCGTCCTGTCTGTTGTTCTCATCGTCCTGTCTGTTGTTCTCATCATCCTGTCTGTTGTTCTCATCGTCCTGTCTGTTGGTCTCATCATCCTGTCTGTTGTTCTCATCATCCTGTCTGTTGTTCTCATCATCCTGTCTGTTGTTCTCATCATCCTGTCTGTTGTTCCCATCATCCTGTCTGTTGTTCTCATCATCCTGTCTGTTGTTCTCATCATCCTGTCTGTTGTTCTCATCATCCTGTCTGTTGTTCCCATCGTCCTGTCTGTTGTTCTCATCGTCCTGTCTGTTGTTCTCATCGTCCTGTCTGTTGTTCTCATCGTCCTGTCTGTTGTTCTCATTACCCTGTCTGTTGTTCCCATCCTGTCTGTTGTTCTCATCATCCTGTCTGTTGTTCTCATCATCCTGTCTGTTGTTCCCATCCTGTCTGTTGTTCTCATCATCCTGTCTGTTGTTCTTATCATCCTGTCTGTTGTTCTTATCATCCTGTCTGTTGTTCTTATCATCCTGTCTGTTGGTCTCATCATCCTGTCTGTTGGTCTCATCATCCTGTCTGTTGTTCTCATCATCCTGTCTGTTGTTCTCATCGTCCTGTCTGTTGTTCTCATCGTCCTGTCTGTTGTTCTCATCGTCCTGTCTGTTGTTCTCATCGTCCTGTCTGTTGTTCTCATCGTCCTGTCTGTTGTTCTCATCGTCCTGTCTGTTGTTCTCATCATCCTGTCTGTTGTTCTCATCGTCCTGTCTGTTGTTCGTCTCTGCAGCTGAACCAGACCAGGATGGAGAGCGGTCCCGAGGTCGTCAGCCAATCATCTTCTCTGCTGCCCATGTCTGGCTTCCCCATGCAGGTCAGTAGTATCAGGTAGTATTACACAGCTGTTAGTAGTATCAGGTAGTATTACACAGCTGTTAGGAGTGTCAGGTAGTATTATACAGCTGTTAGTAGTGTCAGGTAGTATTACACAGCTGTTAGGAGTGTGAGGTAGTATTACACAGCTGTTAGTAGTATCAGGTAGTATTACACAGCTGTTAGTAGTATCAGGTAGTATTATACAGCTGTTAGGAGTGTCAGGTAGTATTATACAGCTGTTAGTAGTGTCAGGTAGTATTACACAGCTGTTAGGAGTGTGAGGTAGTATTACACAGCTGTTAGTAGTATCAGGTAGTATTACACAGCTGTTAGTAGTATCAGGTAGTATTACGCAGCTGTTAGTAGTGTCAGGTAGTATTATACAACTGTTAGTAGTGTCAGGTAGTATTACACAGCTGTCAGGAGTGTCAGGTAGTATTATAAAGCTGTCAGGAGTGTCAGGTAGTATTACACTGCTGTTAGGAGTGTCAGGTAGTATTACACAGCTGTTAGTAGTATCAGGTAGTATTACACAGCTGTTAGTAGTGTCAGGTAGTATTATACAACTGTTAGTAGTGTCAGGTAGTATTACACAGCTGTTAGTAGTATCAGGTAGTATTACACAACTGTTAGTAGTGTCAGGTAGTATTATACAACTGTTAGTAGTGTCAGGTAGTATTACACAGCTGTCAGGAGTGTCAGGTAGTATTATAAAGCTGTCAGGAGTGTCAGGTAGTATTACACTGCTGTTAGGAGTGTCAGGTAGTATTACACAGCTGTTAGTAGTATCAGGTAGTATTACACAGCTGTTAGTAGTGTCAGGTAGTATTACACTGCTGTTAGGAGTGTCAGGTAGTATTATACAGCTGTTAGTAGTATCAGGTAGTATTACACAGCTGTTGATTGGTGTAGAGCCCCATCTCAACGGTTGTGATTGTGTTGTTGTTGTTGTTATTATTATTATTATTATTATTGTTATTATTATTATAATTATTAGTATAGTGTCTGACAACATTATGGAAAGGATCCCTACAGAGATAGACCTTTTAGCTAAGATCCTTTTAGTTTAACATGAAACAGCCCAGATATCACAAAGATGAACCAAGATGGCTTTTGCTAATTAAAACTAAGACTAAAGTCCGTCTTGGTTCATCTTTCCACTGTTCCATCAATCACCACTCTAGTTTGGTTGAAATAAACCCTTAATTCAACCATTTACATGTGGAGTTATGCTGGCTCTATACACGCTAAAAGTCCTGATTATTTACATGGAGTCTGGTGGAGATATGCTGGCTCTATACACACTAAAAGTCCTGATTATTTACATGGAGTCTGGTGGAGATATGCTGGCTCTATACACGCTAAAAGTCCTGATTATTTACATGGAGTCTGGTGGAGATATGCTGGCTCTATACACGCTAAAAGTCCTGATTATTTACATGGAGTCTGGTGGAGATATGCTGGCTCTATACACGCTAAAAGTCCTGATTATTTACATGGAGTCTGGTGGAGATATGCTGGCTCTATACACGCTAAAAGTCCTGATTATTTACATGGAGTCTGGTGGAGTTTGGTGATGGTGATTTCGAGGCTGTTTCATCATCTTACTCTTTAACATAAAGGTCTGTCTCTGTAGGGATCCTTTGTAAAGTTTAGTGAGCCTGTTCTGATGCCGTTTAACCACCAGATGGCAGTGAGTAGCTGCATGTATATGTCAGATTGTGGATTCAGATTTTTTAAGTTTTAATTTGTTCAGTGGCAAAAGCTCTCAGGAAAAGTAAATTAAATACAGCATTCAGTCATACATTCTAGATTTATTTCATAAACAAAAATTTTTGCAACCAAAATTTGTTCTTTATTTGTAAATGTGAACACAAGAGTTCACGGAAATTCGTGCGGTCTCCTTTTTTCAGTAGTGAAAAAAATATCAGCTAAAAAAACTTTACAAACAATTATTTGACCTGTGTGTTTGTGCTTGGGTGGTCGTGTGTGTGTGTGTGTGTGTGTGTGTGGGTAAATCTTTTTCTGTGTGTGTATATATCTCTGTCTGTGTGTGTGTGTGTGTGTGTGTGTGTATGTATATATCTGTCTGTGTGTGTGTGTGTGTAAATCTTTTTCTATGTGTGTATATATCTCTGTCTGTGTGTGTGTGTGTGTGTGTGTGTGTATGTATATCTCTGTGTGTGTGTGTGTATATCTCTGTCTGTGTGTGTGTGTGTGTGTGTGTGTGTGTGTGTGTGTGTGTGTATGTATAGATCTGTCTGTCTGTGTGTGTGTGTGTGTGTGTGTGTGTGTATAGATCTGTCTGTGTGTGTGTGTGTGTGTGTGCGTGCGTGCGTGCATTCAGTTTACAAAAATATTTTCCACCGATTATTTGTTTGATTTTTTTCTATAATCATTCATTCAACCTTTATTTAACCCTTGTGTTGTTTTTTCCGTGTGTGTTCAGGAGTACAACCAGAACAGCATCTTCAGCCAGGCGTACGGGAAGAACCTGCCGCCCAGCTCCAAGCTGGATGCTCCCATGATGCACCAGGAGCCGTCGCTCTACTCTCTGTTCGAGGGGACTCCTTGGTCACCGTCGCTCCCCGCCAGCTCAGGTACACACTAGGGTTGGGCGGTATCCAAATGTTGATACCGTCAAACCTCCTCCCAATTCTACCGCGGTATACGGTATTACCGTGACTAATTACAAATGAGGACCTAAGGCTCAGACACATCACCAAATTGTTGGCTTGTGCACTGTTCAGAAACTGAATCCCAAACACTAATACTGGAACAATAATAACATAACAATAACTTATAAAAAAAACTACTTTCTCCTCCACACTGTCTCGTGATGACAACCACACATAATCACATACATTTATTTAATATTTAATCCTTGTCTCCTATATAAGTGCATTGCATTTTTTTCAATGACTGTATTGAAACCATAGCAACGGTATACCGTATTACTGCCCAAACCTAGTACGCATGTCTCACCTGTACGGGGGGGAAACGGGTTCATATTCACAACCAAGCAACGAATTGCAATTACTTACGTTACTGTAATTGAGCAGTGTTTTTTTTTTTTTTTTTAGGTGTATTTTTACTTTTTAAAGTAGTTTTTAAAATCTGTAATTTAACTTTAACTTTTGTATGTTTTGTCTGAAGTCTTGTTGCTTTGCTACATTTTAAATCACATCAGTTACTGAGTAAGTTACAAGAGGTGGAAAGTAACTAATTACGATCACTTAGGTTGAAAAAAAAAAATCAAAATATTTCAAGAAATAAAGTCAAAATATTTTAAGTAAAAAAAGTTAAAATATTTCAAGTAAAAAAAGTCAAAATATTTCAAGAAAAAAAGTTAAAATATTTCAAGAAAGTCAAAATCTTTCAAGAAAAAAACTCTGAATATTTCAAGTAAAAAAAGTCAAAATATTTCAAGAAAACAAAGTCTACATATTTCACCAAAAACAGTAACTGTAATTTAACTTTTACTTTTCTCCTTGAGATAAAAACACTTTTGGCTCAAAACTCAAACATTTAAAAACCAAAACGTAGTGATGTAAATGTAGCCTAACGCTGTGTGTGTGTTTCTGATTGGCAGATCACTCCACCCCAGCCAGCCAATCCCCTCACTCCTCCAACCCCAGCAGCCTGCCGTCCTCCCCCCCCACACACAACCATGGAGCCATGCCCTTCTCCAACTTCGGGCCCATCGGCACCCCGGACAGCCGGGACCGCAGGGTGGTGGACCGCTGGAAGCCCGACAAGACCGGTGAGAGTCCAGCGGGTTGAAACTACAGCTGCAAAGATGTTTCCACATTTTAGAGACCAAACATGGAATCTATACAGGCAGACCGGCAGAGAGACAGGCAGGCAGGCAGACAGGCAGACAGACGCACATAGACATGCACGCATAGACACATACACAGACACACAGACATAGACACACAGACACACAGACATAGACACACAGACACACAGACACACATACATAGACACATAGACACAGACACACAGACACATAGAGACACACATACATAGACACATAGACACAGACACACAGACACATAGAGACACACAGACACACAGACACATAGAGACACATAGAGACACACAGACACACAGACACATAGACACACAGACACATAGACACATAGACACACAGACACATAGACACATAGACACAGACACACAGACACACAGACATAGACACACAGACATAGACACACAGACACATAGACACAGACACACACACACTGACACGCACATACACGCACACAGACACAGACACACAAACACACACATAGAGACACACAAACACACATAGACACACACAAACATCTAATCTATTCATCCAGAAAACAATCCACAGATGAATGTTTTTGACCCCTTTTTTCAATGTTTTTTTCACTATTAACAACCCTTTTTTAGCCATTTTGGTGACTGAAAAAGTAACTTAGCCATCAAAGATAGAACGTGCCAAAAAAAAAAAACTTTCAAAAAAGGCACCAAAAACCATCGGTAAAAGTAACAAAAACTTCAGGAAAAAAAGCAATCCACAGATGAACGTTTCTGACCCTTTTTTTCAATGTTTTTGTCACTGTTAACCCTTTTTTGCCATTTTTGTTGTAGTTTTTTCAACATTGTTGTCTTTTTTTTGACGATTTTGGCCAAGGTTTTTTACCCCTTTATCAAGCTTTTGTTGAAGTTTGTTTCAATGTTTTATCAGCTTTTATAGTATTTTTTTGAGTTAATTGTGAGCTCTGCTCCCAGATGTTGACGTGTGCTCGCTGTGTTTCTGTGTAGGAGCGGTGAGCGGCTTCGGGCTGGACTACCTGCCGGCAGCAGCTTCCTCGGCAGCTTCAGACTCCAGCTGGCACCAGACGGGGCCGGCCGGCAGCTCCTGGACCAATCAGGAGTGTCCGATGGAGGAGTCCTCCTCCACCGTGCTGCTCGACAGCCTCAAGGTCCGCTGATGTCTCCACACACTCTCATTTCTCAGTCTGCTTTAGTTTAACCCTAAATCACCATCACCAAACTCCACCACACTCCATGTAAATAATCAGGACTTTTATCAGCGTAAAACACACTTCATTCAAAGTGGACAGAAACTAAATAAAACTACCAAAAGCCGTCTTGGTTCATCTTTCCACTGTTCCAACAATCACCACTCTGGTTTGGTTGAAATAAACCCTTAATTCACCCATTTACATGTGGAGATATGCTGGCTGTATACACGCTAAAAGTCCTGATTATTTACATGGAGTCTGGTGGAGATATGCTGGCTGTATACACGCTAAAAGTCCTGATTATTTACATGGAGTCTGGTGGAGATATGCTGGCTCTATACATGCTAAAAGTCCTGATTATTTACATGGAGTCTGGTGGAGATATGCTGGCTCTATACACGCTAAAAGTCCTGATTATTTACATGGAGTCTGGTGTAGTTTGGTGATGGTGATTTCGGGGCTATTTCATGTTAAACTAAAAGGATCTTACTCTTTAACTAAAAGGTCTATCTCTGTAGGGATCCTTTCTACAATGTTGTCAGACACTTAGAATAATAATCTGAGTCTGTCAGCGGCAAAACACTGAACTTTTAGTGGACTCTGACTGATGCTGAACATTAGTCCTGTAGGGTTACATTACAGCCCGGTTCACTGCCGGTTACAGCGTTCTCTCTCCATACTGGACCAACTCCATGGCATTTTAGCACAATAGGGTCCAGTTTGAAAAAAAAAACCCTGAAGTCCTCCTTTAAGAAGTGATTTGAAGATGTTTGTGTTTAAGATGCTGAGGCTCTCTCTCTCTGTCTCTCTCTGTCTCTGTCTCTCTCTGTCTCTCCCTGTCTCTGTCTCTCTCTGTCTCTCCCTGTCTCTGTCTATCTCTCTCTCTCTCCCTCTCTCTCTCTCTCCCTGTCTCTGTCTATCTCTCTCTCTCTCTCCCTCTCTCTGTCTCTCCCTGTCTCTGTCTATCTCTCTCTCTCTCTCCTACTCTCTGTCTCTCCCTGTCTCTGTCTCTCTCTGTCTCTCCCTGTCTTTGTCTCTCTCTCTCTCTCTGTCTATCTCTCTCTCCTCTCTCTCTCTCTCTCTCTGTCTCTGTCTCTCTCTCTCTCTCTGTCTATCTCTCTCTCTCTCTCTCTCTCTGTCTATCCCTCTCTCTGTCTCCCTCTCTCTCTCGGTCTCTCTCTCTCCCCCTCTCTGTCTCTCTCTCTCCCTCTCTCTCCCTCTCTCTCTCCCCCCTCTCTCTGTCTCTCTCTCCCTCTCTCTCTCTCTCCCTCTCTCCCTCTCTCTCCCTCTCTCTCTCCCTCTGTCTCTCTCTCTCTCCCTCTCTCCCTCTCTCTCTCCCTCTGTCTCTCTCTCTCTCCCTCTCTCCCTCTCTCTCTCCCTCTGTCTCTCTCTCTCTCTCCCTCCCTCCCTCCCTCCCTCCCTCCCTCTCTGTCTCTGTCTGTGCAGTCGATCTGGTCGAGCTCCATGATGCAGCCCGGCCCGTCGGCGCTGGAGCAGCTCCTCCTGCAGCAGAAGCAGCAGCGAGGCCACGGCGCCATGAACCCGCCGCACTGAACGGCAGGCCGCCGTGCCGGCCGGCGCCAAAATCAACCTAACTCACCACCACCGGGGGAGAAAAACAAACGGGAGGAGGGAGAGGAAAAACCACAAGTTTGACGCTAGAGGAGGAAGACGAGGCTCCGACTTAAATGGGAAATTAAACGGTGGATGTGCCGGGGGGAGGCGGCCACGAAACCCACCCCCGGCGAGACCCCATCCCCCCTCCCTCCCTCCCTCCCTCCTGGACCGGAGGGCCCGGAGGGATCTCTTCAACCGCGGGGCGCTAACGCAACCGCCCAGGTTTACCTTCAACCTTGCGGGAAAAACCTAAACTTTTGAGGAACGGGAAAAAATAAAAATAAACTTTCCAAACTGCTCTTTCCTCAGACGCCACACCTACACACACACCTACACACACCTACACACACACACACACACACACACACACACACACACACACCTACACACACACCTACACACACACCTACACACACACACACACACACACACACACCTACACACACACCTACACACACACACACACACACACACCTACACACACACACACACACACACACACACACACACACACACCTACACACACACCGCGAGAACTTACTCTTTCTTTGGGACTACAAAAAAAAATAAAATGAAGCAACGTCCCCCGGACGTCTGCTCGGCCCGGTTTCGGAGCGCCTGTTTTTAGCGTTTTCGCCGGCACCCGCAGACTGAATCGGGAGGGTGTTGAGAGAGCGAGAGGGAGAGCGAGAGGGAGAGGGAGAGAGAGACAGAGAGAGAATCGGGCTCAGACGAGAGGAAAGGTTCGGGGAAGGTCAAACTAGACTGGACTTTCTGATTCATTTTCATTTCTGGGGAGGAGGACGAAGAGGACGAAGAGGAGGAAGAAGGCTCTCTGTAGCTCATTGGTTGAATGAAGGAAGGAAGGAAACGACGGCTATATAAATATATACATATATATTGCCATAGTTGGGACTTTTTCTCTTTTTTTGTTTATTTTTAAAAACAACAGGCTTTTTTTTGTCTCTGAGCCGTGTTGGGAGAATCGGGACTGAACGCTGGCTTTGGCGAAGCCAGGTGTGTGACGTGACGAAAGAACGGCGTACAAGGGGGGGTAATATAGGGGGCTGAGAACATAAGGAACCCCACCCCGTCACACTTATAGGGATAGTATTACCGTTAGCTTCAAGAGATTGCAGATATTAACATTAAGAAGAAACTGTATTTTGTGATTTGTTTGTAGCAGTTTTAGCTTCTCGCCCTCCGAGGTGATTACAGGTATGTCTATTAGCTTTCTGCTTGGATATTTTTATGGGGTTGTCTTCCTCTCCCAGGCCTCTTCTTCCTGATATTTCTTTACTTCACGGAGAGAGAGAGGAAAAAAAAAAAAAACTTAAAAGATGTAACCCTGCTCGCTTACTTAACCTGCATTTCCTGTTCCGTTGCGTTCATGTTCGGCCTTTTTAACTGGTTTTCTGCAGCGCTGTTACAGCGCTCCTGTCCCGTTACTACTGACCACTGTCGAGGTCCAGACAGACAGACAGACAGACAGACAGACAGACAGACAGACGCAGAGGGAGAGACAGACAGACAGACAGACAGACACACACACACAGAGACAGACAGACAGACAGACAGACAGATAGACCGACAGACAGACCGAGGGAGAGACAGACAGACACACACACCGACACACAGACAGACAGAGACACAGACAGACAGACAGAGACAGACAGGCAGAGAGAGACACACACACAGAGGCAGACAGACACAGACACACAGACCGACAGACACACAAACCGACAGACAGACAGACACACAGACCGACAGGCATAGAGACAGACAGAGACACAGACAGACAGACCGACAGACACAGAGACAGACAGAGACACAGACAGACAGACAGGCAGAAAGAGAGACACACGCACACAGACAGACAGGCAGACAGACAGACAGACAGACACACAGGCAGACAGACAGACAGACACACACACACAGACTGACACAGACAGACAGACAGACAGACAGACAGACACACACACACAGACTGACACAGACAGACAGACAGTTTCCCACCATCTTTCCTTCTATAACCACTACTGGAACTCTGTGCGTTGGGCAGATTTTTGTATGAATTGTTGGCGTCTGGAAGCCCCGCTGCTCTGCTTTTCGTTTGACCACTAACTGAAGCCCCTGTTCGACCCAAAAAGTGCCGGGAACTAGGCAGAACCACACAGAACCACACAGGACCACACAGAACCACATAGAACCATACCGACTACATTCAGGAACCCTAAGCCCTTTCTGTGCATGAACATTTTGCTTCTTTTTTTTTTTTTTTTTTTTTTTTAACAAAGTAAAAATGAAGCAATCGGTAACTATTTTCACTCAAACAAACGTTTGATTCATATAACATCCGAATCTGAGACGATGGGATGTGAAAAACGCAGGTTTACTATCGTAGGAGAAAAAGAAAAAAAATGATAATATTCACATCTTTGAGAAGCTGGAACTTGTGAGTTCATGTCACATTTGCCTGGAAGAAGAAGAAAAAAAAAGAATCTGGAGAGATTAATCGTTGATAAAATAATGTTTTAATAATGTTCAAATTGCAGACAGACACACACACACACACACACAGAGAGAGAGAGAGACAGACAGGCTGATCAGCAGTCAAATAAACCTTCAGTTTATTGTCATAAACAGTGAAAAGCAGAAACATGATTGAAAGTATGTAATGATTATTGGAGAAGCTTTCTTCCCAATGATATAGTGAAGAGTAACGTGTTTGTACGAATATTTATTTTACTGCCCCCGCCCCCGCGATGGTTCCTGGGGGGGGGGGGTCCAACGTTTAACCCTTGTGTTGTCCTCCCATCGACCATCGCAAATGGTTTTTGTCTGGGTCAAAATTTCAAATAAAAAAAAATTCTGATGACGTTTTTGCCACCTTTTTTCAAAAAAACAACAACTTTTCCAATATTTTTGTCACTTTCTTTTTTTTTTTTTTTTTTTTTTTGGTCACTTTTCCCCCCAATTTTTTGTTGAAATTTCCACTGTTATTGTTGATGTTGTTTGTTCCTGTATCATCCAACGTTTCTGGGTTAAAATTCCAAATCCCCCCAAAGAAATTGGGTCACGTTTTTGTCACTTTTCCCCAAAAATTGTCATTTCTTTCGATGTTTTTGTCACTTTATTCAACTTTTTTTCAAAAAAGATTTTTTGTCACAAATTTACAATTTTATTGTCGATGTTTTTGTTGATTTTTCTACACTTTTTTTTTTTTCTACACTTTTTTTGGATCATATTTTTTTCCATCATAAAATTGAATGAAAGTAGTGAACTGATCATTCAATTTACCTGTGAAGAGTAATGGTTGTATGGAACCATCCACGTTATGTTTTTTGTACAATTTGGTTGAAAGAAAACCCAAATTTTTCATTGAAAAAGGGTCACATTTGACCAGAGGACAACAGGAGGGTTAAAGACCATTTTTATTATTTAAAGTCTGGGAACTAAAAGTGAAAGTTTCTGAGTTTCCGAACAAAACAAAGTTCCCTGAAAGGTTCCCGAGGCTGTAATTGTCGTGTCGAGTTTTTCTGTGCTTTACACACCGTCAGTCCTGGTTGTCTTAGAGCCAATCAGAAAGCAGAGAAAGGGACAGCCGACCAATCAGGATGTGACGGTTTAGACTGCAGCACTGTAAGTAATTTCCTGTCCAGTTTGAACCAGCAGAAAGCTGTTTTTTTCTACTTTAAAAAAAAAAAAACTCATAATCGTTTAGTTCCAAGGGATTAAAAAAATAAATAAATGTAAAAGCCTGTTTTTATTTCTCCTCGTCGAGGTGGTTTTATTAAAAGCAGACTTCAAAGAGACGTGTCTATTTTCTGTGTGATTGTGCTTTTCATGTTGCATTTAACAAAATGTATTTGAAAAATGAATAATAATACTGAATAAAGATGAAATAAAAGATTACTGAATGTGCGGACGAGCTTGGCCAGAAGCGTGGAGGAGAGCGTTTGGTTTTGGTGTCTGGAGCTCAGTGCTGCGTCTGAAGTCGGAAAGGACATTCCTCTCGGGGGGGATGGTTTTTCTTGGGGGGGGGGGGGTGGGGTGGGGGGTAGGTCAGTGTACCGCACGCAGCTTTCACTTGGAGAGGCTTTTCTTGTGTTTGTGTCTCTCTGTTGACGCTCAGAAGTGGCGGAATCAGCCTTTAAATAAACGTTAACTATGTTCTCCCTTGACACTGTGCCGTTTTATTCTTGTGTGTGTGTCTGTATGTATGTATGTGTCTGTGTCTGTCTCTGTTTGTGTGTATGTGTCTCTGTTTGTGTGTGTATGTGTCTGTGTCTGTTTGTGTCTGTTTGTGTGTATGTGTCTCTGTTTGTGTGTATGTGTCTGTGTGTGTGTGTGTGTGTGTCGGTCTGTGTGTGTGTCTGTCTGTCTGTATGTGTGTCTGTGTCTGTGTGTGTGCATGTGTGTTTGTGTCTGTGCGTTTGTGTGTCAGTGCGTGTGTGTCTGTCTGTGCGTGTCTGTGTGTGTGTCTGTCTGTGTTTGTGCGTGTGTGTCTGTGCGTGTGTATGTATGTGTGTGTGTCTGTGTTTGTGCGTGTGTGTCTGTGCGTGTGTATGTATGTGTGTGTCTGTGTTTGTGCGTGTGTGTGTGTGTGTGTGTGTGTGTGTGTATGTATGTGTGTCTGTGTGTGTTTGTGCGTGTGTCTGTGTATGTATGTGTGTGTGTGTGTATGTATGTGTGTGTGTCTGTGTTTGTGTGTCTGTGCGTGTGTATGTATGTGTGTGTGTCTGTGTTTGTGTGTCTGTGCGTGTGTATGTGTGTGTGTGTCTGTGTTTGTGCATGTGTGTCTGTGCGTGTGTATGTATGTGTGTGTCTGT
>NC_041342.1:34361932-34379432 GCF_004354835.1 Perca flavescens
AGATAAGCTAACCTCCAGACTTGAAAGCAGCCACAGTGATGTGATAAGAAGAGCCTCTCCTCCAGCTCAGCTGCTCCCATAGAGAAACAGTTCAACAGTTTTTGTACGAGGCTTTTTCACCGTGTCTACGTACCACGGTGAGTGAAGGCAGCCTGACACCTCGACAAAAACCTCTCCTCTCCAAACACGCACCGGCACCAACACCTTCTCCTCCTCACTTTCACATCTTTTTCAAATCATTCCTTTTCTCTCAGAGTAGAACCAGAGACTGAACTTCTGCAGGTCTTTGTCCCAAAGAAGAGACCCAAAAATCCCACAGAACATCACGAAGCCAGTTAGGAGATGATAGCAGAAAGTTGTTTTTGGGATCAGACATTGGAATGGCCTTGTTGTTGTTGTTGTTGTTGTTGGCCTTGTTGTTGTCTTTCCATCCACCATGAATGTGTGTGCATGTGTCTGTGTGTGTCCTTTCTGCTCAAAATTGAAAATGAACTTTTTTTTGGCACTTTTTCCCAATGTTTTTGACACTTTTCTCAACGCCTTTTTAAATTCATGGTCATTAAACCTGATTTAAGTGACATTATACCTACTTCCTTTTTTTTTTGACTAATAGTTAAGACCAGAGGATTACATTTTTCTTTTTTTTCAAATGCTATAAAATTGAATCAAACACCCAAAATTCAATGAAAGTTAATCATTAATTGTACCTGCGAAGATTGCTGTATGGGTTCCATACAACGTACATTCATCCATGCATGTTGTTTTTGGGCAATTTGGTTGTAAGAAACCCATATTTCTGATATAAAAATTTTTTTCGCAAAGTTTTAAAGTGTGAATTATACTGGCCGTTCCCAACCTGATGCACGCCATTGTGACGTCAAAATGACGTCGATCTTGCAAGCATGCCCTGATTTATTTCCCGCAGGAGCTGAGGTCCCACACCACTCTAGGGGGAAGGTGGAGGGGGTGGCCTTGACCAACTGCCACTTTGCTCGTTTGAAAGCCATGATGTCTCTCTCTCATGGGTGGGCCAAATTCTCTGGGCAGAGAAAGGGGAGGTAACCTTTCCCCTTATGACCTCATAAGGAGAAGATTCCTGATTGGTCCATCTGAGCTTTCATTTTCTCAAAGGCAGAGCAGGATACCCAGGGCTCGGTTTACACCTATCACCATTTCTAGCCACTGGGGGACCATAGGCAGGCTGGGGAAACTCATATTAATGTTAAAAAAACCTCATAAAGTGACGTTTTCATGCCATGGGACCTTTAATGTGTACGTGAGAAGAGAGTGACGGTGATCCATGAGCAGTTTAGTAAACGTACAGTGTAGGTTTCAGTTAGTTTTGGAATAAATGCTGCAGCTCCTCAAACCCAGAGTAAAGTTCCCGTGTCTCGCTTCTCAACAACACAACAGAACAAACAGATCCTCGGTAGCACGGGGGGAGGACAGGGACGCCCGTCTACCAACCAATTAGAAGTATCGTATGTGATGACGACAGCACGTAGTTTTGTCACGTAGAGTTCTTTAGTGCTCTTACATCACTGCAGCGTGAAACCAAAACTTAGCAGATCAAATGCAGCCTCTACAATGCAACAAAAACATGAACCTGGGCCCGGACTCTCAGGTGTGAAAAGGCCCTAAGTGATGGATGGGAACATCAATCTTTGAAGTTGGTCTAGTATTGAGCAAAAGACCCAAACTATCAGTCAGTCCGATGGAACAGACGGTGAAAAAGTGTCAGAAAAAGCAACTAAAACATCGTAAAAAAGCATTGAGAAAGGCGACAAACGTCTGACGACTTCAGCCCTATTCACACGGGATTAGGATCTTCTGAGAACCTCGTGGACAGACAGACAGACAGTTGTTCAGACAGACAGTTGCACGGGATTAGGATCTTCTGAGGACCTCGTGTGATTTAGCATTTACCCCCCCACACCTGAGTTTCGTATGGCGTATTCACACGGGATAAGCAAAACCTGTTTTTACTTGAATTTACTGACATATCTCAGATATCTGTACCCCGAGAGTTGGGTAGGCGAGGACCCCCCCACCGCACTTGGGTCGGGGTTCCGTGTATATTTTAGAGCTGAAGATCTTTTGCCCGGACCCAACGGCTTCGGTCGTGTTCAGTCTTGATTTCTATCATTTAACACGGGCTCGGGCGGTAAATGAGTGGTCAGGTGATGCGTTTCAACTAGCGCGAAAACTGATGCTGAGGAGGTGAAACGGAGGCTGGCCTCTGGAGCACTTATTTTATTTCTTTCTTCCAACTTCCAAGTGGCTTATAGCCTGCGTTAGTCATGAATAAATGATGTTAAAAATGTATAAATGACTCCCTCTATTGACAAAAGAGCTGTGTGTGTGTGTGTGTGCACATTTGAATAATGTCGGGCTGTAAACAAGTTCAGGCTTTTAAAAAGCTGTCAATCAAAATGTACTTGTCAGGCTCGGGTCGAATTCTGTCAGGCCAAACTTTTAAGGCCCGATTACAGCTCTAATCTATCCATTTTGCGCACAGGAAACAAAATCCTTGAAGAAATTATACAGACGATTCGCACGGGGCTAATATTATCCCAGGAGGAACATGGTAGCGCATTTGCGAGGGAATATTTACTTCACAAACTACAGACATGGCCGATTCGCACCGGATTAAGATCACAGACAACCTCTGTAATTATTACAGATGACCAGAGGTCACCAGGTAGTACTACTGTGTTCCAGGCAACCTGTAACTCGTGTTTTCACAACCTCCTCCCTGTGAAAGGGTCCTGGAACGGCAGGCAGACCTGGAACTTACTCCCCGTGAACTGGGACCAGATGGCTGTACTCCCAGTTACAGTTTTTGACGTCACACACACACAAACAACAATGGCGCCCCCTGTTGATGCTGTACAGACGCCGGGGATTAACGGTGAGAAATAGAAATAGACATAAATAGGCAACGTAAAGTAATTCTGAACATTGTAATCAAAACAATACACATACGATTGTGTACTACTACAGGTTATGTTTATCGAATGAAGCCCAAAATATGTCGCTGACCACAAATCGCTAGTATCAGTTAGCGGCTAGCTAACATCAGCGTTAGCTAGCCGCTAGCTAACTTTGTCGTGACTTTGCCTGGAACGCTACCAAGTCGTGAGTCGTGACTTGAAGTCGTAACTTACGGGCTAAATATTGTGTCTGGAACGCAATACTAGTCCAGTGCGAATATGGATTTAGACTAACGTTATTGGAGAACTTATGTACCTGTTGGGCCACAGACTAAAGAACATGACACCACCCAGACTAGACCGGCGGGCACATGATTCTGTTCCTAACCCTGATCTGGTTTATCCAAGACGTTGGCAAAGCTACACCGGACAGAAAATTAACCCAGCAGAGACAACCGATAGGTCAGACCTCCTCCTCATGGACCTAGAATAAATCCAACCATTCCAGATGCTGCACCGTTCATTCCTATGAGAGTTTAAGCCAAGAAAGTTAAACCGAATGATCAGCGCTGCTTCCTGGGGCCCAGGTAGCAGCACACTAGTCTCGCTTTGACAGACCTTCCTCCATAGAGCTGCAGAGGAAGGTCTGGCTTGTCCTCACAGCATTCCGGGATGGGAGGACAACGTGCTCTGATTTGTTGGCATTTCTTTAAACCAATCACAATTGTCTTGAGGCGGGGCTAAGCTCCGGGCGGAGCCACGGTGCCTCTGCTAAATAGTCTCGGGAAGGAACTGGTTCTGGTGGAACATGTGTACGTTCAGAAGTAGTTTTTAGTCGTGCAACTGAAAACTCAGATTGGACAGATAGTCTAGCTAGCTGTCTGGATTTACCCTACAGAGATCTGAGGAGCAGTTAGACAGATAGACAGACAGACAGATAGTCTAGCTAGCTGTCTGGATTTACCCTGCAGAGATCTGAGGAGCAGGTAACCATAGTCCTCACAAATCAGCCGGAGGTTAGAACGTCAACACTAAGGAAAAGGACGCAGACGGGACATCCGGTCGAGTTATAGGTGGCAACGGAGTAATCTCGGAAGTGGAGCATCGTGGATATAGACCACAGGCGCCGAGACGGCTGCTTCCTGTTTAGCGCTCCGTTAACTTAAATCGTGATAAAATGATTTAATCGTGTGGCTAAATGTTAGCAGACTGAATGGATCACATTCTGACAGTGATCATAAGTATCCACTGATTTACACTCTTTTTGCGCCAGAGGTGTCACATGACAGACGCAGAAGTTGTAATTTCACCTTTTGGCCCAGAAGCAGAATTTAATATTCAGGCTGTGACACAGGTTGCTGTGTGGTCGCTGCTTTAAAAATGTTTGTTTTGCATGATTTGCTAAACTCTGTGATGACCTGAGGAGCTTTTTGCTGACTTTTGAAGAGCTTTATGTCAACAAGAAGGTGACAAAAGTGTCGGAGATAGCACGCAGTAATACAGTCAAAGACCGTGGAGATTTAAGACCCTTTTTAGGGGGACGAACGCTGTGCATTCAATTCAGCTCACGTTGCACGTAGGGCTGTCCTCGACTAAAGAAGTTCTTAGTCCACTAACACTTATAGGATTTAGTCGACTAATCGATTAGTTGATTTAATTGACAGAGCTGTGCTCTTTGAGAGGTGGTTAAGACTAGAAAAGCACAATATAAATGTAGTTAATTAACCATCTGTAAAACTGAGTTTCTCCACAATTAATCCTGCAAAAGCACCACTTTAAATCTTGTGTTTACCATAAATGTGCTCAGAAGTTTCTTGGAAATAAGTAATTAAGCATGAATAAGCATAAAAAATGACTAATGGACTAAAGAAAGACTAAGAGGTGGCAGCCCTAATTGCACAGCGTTCGTGATTCGACTGGTCATGACTGTTTTCCAAGATGGCGCCTTCTTATATACGTGAACGCTACTGTCGTTATAAACTATCTTTTTAATAAACTGTCTGTACACTTACATAGTTCTCAATGCTTGGGTTTACATGTAGGGACCCTCGTTATGCTACCGTTGAAGTGTGGTGATATTTTGAGTCTTGTTAGGAAATAAAGATTTCTTTTTACTTTACCCTCTGCCCCGACGACTAGCGTTATAAGCTAATTAGCGATAAAACTGGTCAAGTTCGATTAGCACGAAAACATGTCCCAGAGACCGGTCGACTCGGTACACGTTATTTACCCCTAGGTTCATTTTGGGTCTGATTTGTCCTTTAAATACAGTTTCAATAAAATACAAATCCACTTAAGAAGAGGGATACAAATACTGTGAATGCATTACACAGTGAAGAACTTAACAATATGAAAAACCAGATCAGATTCTTGGTTTAAAGAGGATTTTTTTGTCAGAATAGTTTCTGCCTCCCGGCTGTTTCCTGCCTGAGAGTGGGTTGGAGGTTTTTGTACGAGGGTTTTTCACTGTGTTGGGGTGGATTGGTCCCCACGCTGACTGAACATCCACACAGAGCTGAACAAAAACCCCCAGTCTGCTTTAAACTCTCTGCCTGCAGTCAGGGAACATCCAGAACCAGCCAATAGACATCCAAACACACGTTGTGTTGCAGGTAAGACCTCATCTTCTGCTTATTTCTACCTAAAAACCCTCCTATCTGCCCTTCTTTACTCAACCTATGCCTCTGCTCGGCTGCTGAAACGACAAACATTCTCACATTTAACACATAAAACACAACTGTACTGCACTGTAACTGTGTGTGTTTGTGTGTCCGGGTTTTGCAGCTCCGTGTGTGTCGATGGATTTGGGATTTTTAACATTTTGGACATTCTCCGAGGCTGATTGACAGCTCTGGGTTTTTGTACGAGGCTGTATCACTGTGATGCTTTAGTGTTTGGGATGCCGATCAGTCTCACCGTCACTCCTACAGGTAAGAAAACTCTCTTTCTACGGATTAAATACATTTACAGGGTGGGTTTACTTCTGGAATTGAGATTTTATGTTTTAAAGCAGGGGGGGTCAAACTCAGCTTCAGTAAGAGCAACATATCCAGGGGCCAGACGTGTAACATGCTTTCATTGTGAAAAGTCCAACATCTCTGACTGGATTACTGCTTTCTCCGACACTTTCGTCGCTTTTTTTCCCGACTTTTGTCGCATTTTTGTTGACGTAAAGCCCTTCAAAAGTCAGCAAAACGTTCCTTAGTCCCGATGGACTTCAGCCAAATCATGCAAAAACAAAGAGTACGTTTGTAATAGCTGTTGACTCGCAGCCTGAATGTTAAAACTCTTCTTCTGGGGGAATTTAGGAGTCTCAAAGTCTGCGAATCGGCCAAAAATTCGGCTCAAAGTGTCGGGTAGTTGCTGTTTGGGGTTTGGTGCACAACTAGATTAAACTTATTATAAAGCTAACAACCCTAAGGATACTTAAACAGAAAATCTAAAACAGACAACATTTATTGGAGCCTAAAAGAAGTCCTGAAATAATGTTTTTTAAAGTTACAGACCCTCCTGTTGTCCTTGGGTCAAACTTTCTATATCACAACTATGACAGAAGAATGTTGGAAAAAGCTACAAAAACGCAGGAAGAAAAGGACGGATTAAAAACCTGCCAGGGGCCTCAAGTTTGACAGATGTTTGACAACATTATAAATCATTAAAACCTTAATATCCACATTTATTACAAGGGTGTAACGATGCATCCAGAACGGGTTAGAAGCAACAAAAACGTATGTGTAAAATGTCTAAAAAACGTAGACGCTATAAGTTTAGAGTCAGGTTTAATTGTAAGTGAAGTCGCAGCATGATATGAAAGTTATGTATTCTAAAGTAAGAAGTATGGTAAAGTTGAAGTTCTAGGGCTGTAACGTTGCATCATGACTCAGGATCTACTTTAGAAGCCGTTGGATATTTCTCTAATATTCCCGTTTACTCGCAGCCGTGCAAAACACACGAGACGATAGAAATAAAGACAGAAACTAAACTAAATAACTAAAATAAGACTGGAGAAAGTCACACAGAGATGTGTTTTCAGGCCCAATGTAACCATGACGGTGTAAAGATTAGGGAAGAACGATGAATCGTTTTCAAATTGCGATTTAAAAGAATGCGATTCGTTAATCGAATGTGAAATGTTTAGTTGAACGTTTGGTGTTTAACATCAAACATTGGATTTAACATTTTGTATTCCTCTTCTCGTTATTATATTATATATTAATATACATTTCATAAGATCAGTGCTTGAATAATGTTACATACCACAGATTGTTTACAGAAAAGTCCTACTTTCATTGGGTCTTTCATTTATTTTGTATTACTTTATTTAGCATGATCCTAGAAGGTGCAATATGTAGCATAAAAAATTCACAAATCAAATCGTAATCTCATTATCTGGCAGGAAAATCGCAATTACATTTTTTCCCAAAATCATGTAAAGATTATGACCGGTTGAATCTGGATGCAGTTTTTCTCTACGTCGTCTTAGTTTATTCATCTGAAGAAACTTATTTCTGTTCATGGAGTTATTCTGATGTTGGATTAGAATCTTCCAGAAATTTGGCTCCAAGTGTCGAATAGTTGCTGTTTGGTGCACAACTAGATTAAAATAATTGTAAATTTTACAACCCTAAGGACGGATTAAAAACCTGCCAGGGGCCTCGAGTTGGACAGATGTTTGACAACATTATAAATCATTAAAATCTTAATATCCACATTTATAGAAATGGCGACAAAAACGTCAAAAAAAGCAGCGACAATGTCTAAAAAAAGCGTAGAAGCTATAAGTTTAAAGTCAGATTTAATTGTAAGTGAAGTCGCAGCATGATATGAAAGTTATGTTGTAAAGTAAGACGTATGTCAAAGTTTATGTTCTAGGGATGTTACAAAGAAAATTGATAAAAGAACTTTGAAAAAAAGTGACAAAGAAGTCGGAAAAAAGTTTTAAAAAAGTCAAAAAGCGCAGAAAAAAATCGACAAAGACATCATATAAAGTGATAAAGGACATCGGGAAAAGCGACAAAAACTTTGAAAAAAGTGACAAAAACTCGAAGAAGAAAAAGTGTCTTATGGTTTTTATTTAAAATTATGACCCAGAGACAACATGACTTGGGATGAAATCAGAGACACAAAATGTAGATTTTATAAGAAATGAAAGATTCATATTCACACAGGACGTCCTGAGAAAGTCTGAGAATATCTGAAATAATGTTTTCGGTCAATTCAAAAGTCTGAAATAATCCAGAACGCTGCAACATTTGACTGTAGGTCCTCGGTTTAGTTTCTGCTACAGTATATGTATATATGTAAATAATAATGATAACACATTTGGGAAACAGTTCATTTTTTTGGATTGTTGATTTTGAAGAAGGCTGAAAATGTAATTTTAATCAAATCTTACAGTTAACCCTCCTTTAGGTTTCTTTCAACCAAATTGTCAAATAAATAAATAAGGTGGACGGTTCCCTTACAACATTCTTCAGAAGGAAAATAAATAAAAAAGATCACTACTTTCACTGCTTTTGTAGCATTTGAAAAAAATAAATGAAACAACATTGAAAAAAAAATCAACAAAAACGTCGAGAAAGGGGACAAAAAAATTGGGGAAAAAAAGTGACAAAACAAACTTCGGGAAAAGCGACGAAATAGTTTAAAGTTTTGACCCAGAAAACCGACAGGTCGACAGGACGACGACACGAGGGTTGATTTGTCGTAGCAGAAATTCAGAATTCAGCTGAAATAAAATAATAATATAGTTTCTATAAAAACTAAAGAACTTCAAACTCATGAAAAAGAAAACTAACAACATTTATTAGAGCCACAGTCCTGAAATAATGTTTTTTTAAAGTTACAGACTTAAATAGTTTTAAATCCTTCCAGTGGAATCCAATCTGTCAGGTCTTCAATAGTGTTTAAACAGCCAGAACAAAGTAGAACTCAGACAGTTTGTAATTATTGCGCTGAGTTAACCCTGCTGTTGTAATCGGGTCAAATTTTGAAAACTTTCTATATGAGAATATGACAAAGGACATTGAAAAAAAGGACAAATGGGCTACAAAGCTACAAAAATGCTGAAAAAAAATCAACAATTTTCATCTTTTTTTTTAACACTGAAAAAAGTGACCACAAAAAACATTGCCAAAGTGTTAAATTTTGACCCAGAAAAACCCAAAGCTGCAGGTCGACAGGAAGCGAGGGTTAAATATATAGTTATATAAAGTTACAGACTTAAGTAGTTTAAAATCCTTTGAGTGGAATCCAATCTGTCAGCTCTTAAACAGCCTGAACAAAGTAGAAGTCAGACAGTTTATGATTATAATAATGAGATGCAGCTTAACGTGTTTGAATGAAAATGGAGAACAAGTTATACAGGATCCTAGCTGCAGAGTTAAAAGGCTCTTAACCCTAAACCATAAAATATTGTGTGAGTGATTTATGGAATCTGTCAGAAAGTGCTAAAATGTTTTCCCAAACAGACTTTAAATAACATCTGGTTGTTCCTAAATTCAGTTTAAAGTCTCCCGTTTGTTTTCCCGTCACCGTGCACGTTACTATGGGACAACATTTCAAATGAAAACGGTTATTTTCCCCAAGTTTTCTGTCACTTATTCTGATGTTTGTTGATTGACTTTTTTGTCCTTTTTTTCAACGTTCTTTTATCAATTTCTTTTCTTCAAATGCTATAAAATTGAATAAAACACCCAAATGCAATAATAGTAGTGAACTGATCATTTATTTAACTTTTGAGGAGCGAACAATCCACTTTTTTTTTTTTTTTTTTTTTGTGGTTGAAACAAAACCAAATTTCTGATATAGAAACTTTTTGAAAATGAGTCAAATTCAACCCCGATGACACCAAGAGAGTTAAAACAGTAGACGTCAAAAGACTAAATGTTGACATGAACCCATCTGTGAGCCACTCAACATCCTCTGATCTGAACTATTAGTCAAAATGATTCATAATTTCAGCTTTTTCTAACTCAAAACATTTGCTTTATTGACCATAAATCAAATAAAAAAGCATTGAAATAAGAATTTTGACCCTGTAGGACAACAAGTTTGTGGCTGACGGGAAGACAACACAAGGGTTAAATTAATTTTGAGTCACCGTGATTCACAATGTTATAAAACAATAGATGAAGACATCCACGTTGGCTGGATATTACATAATGCACCATATTATAACATTTTTACATTTTATTACATAATGCGTTGTTCCAATGCAGACTTTTAGTACAAATAAAATCAGTTTATTTATGAATGATCACTGGTCTAAGGAGCACTGTGTGGATCTGGATCATCCGGTTTCACACAGACAGACAGACAGACCCTAAGCCCCTGTTGTGTGTTCCCGTGCAGGTCCTCCCATGGATCCGAACCTGTTCATCCTGAGTCCTCTGCAGCCCGACAGCTGGAACAGGACGTCCCAGGACTCGCTGGGTCCCGAGGTCTGTCTGGCGACTGATTTCCGTCCGAAAGACAGCGAGACAACGGACGATATGGTTCTGAACCAGAAGGACGGTCCGGTAACAATAAGCACCACCAATGCCCCTCTGTCCAAGACGCAAAACCGGAACTACGTCTTCGCCGGATTCACCAACCGGAGCATCTACTCCTGCGAGATGAAAGGCACGGCGGAGAACAACGACAACCGTAAGAAGACTTTAAATCTGAAATAATAATTTGATCGTTAACCCTCTCAAGTCCACGTTCATCTTGCAGACTTTCTACGCGTTCGTTTCTGTCTCTTTTCTGCAGCGTCGTAACTGTCCACATGCATGATGTCTTTTTTTCAGCACAATCTGAGCTACATGTCTGACGTTTCAATTTGTCAGTTAAACAAAGTGTAAAGCTGTCAGTAACACAGACGACAACACACATGACAAAAGCACTTATAAATTATAAATTAGTAGTAGTAGTTTTTTTTCACTATGTAGAACGATAAGCACACATAAAACAGAAACATGTAAGAACTATTTGCATGCACAGGGATTACATTCCTTCTTTTGTGTCTTCGAAAGTCAGTAAATCCCTGAAAAAACAGACACACACACACACACACACACACACACACACACACACACACACACACACACACACACACACACACAGACAGACAGACAGACAGACAGACACACAGACACACACAGACACATACAGACAGATACACACACACACACACACCCCCCCACACACACACTCACACACACACACACACACACACACACACACACACACACACACACACACACACACACACACACACACACACACACACACACACACACACACACACACACACACACACACACACACACACACACACTAGTTTTTCTCAGCTTGTCTCTACATGATATACAGTATAAATAAAACTGTTTGTATTTACTGATCAATAGACGGACTCCAGAGGGTTAATTTTATGCGTTGCGGCCCAGATCGTGAGAGGAAAAGGAAGCAACATAAGGGCCTAGAAGAAGGGTCTAAATATATCCAAAGAGGACTCTGTAAAATAAGAGCTAAATCTCTAAACTACACAAACAAACACATAAACAAAACCTCATTAATTACTTTTCACTTTTTAACTTTAACAAGAAAAACAGCCAAAGTAGCATCTCTTACAGGTTTAACAACACTTACACTTCCCTAGTTGATTTCTGACATTAACTGTCTTCAATGTTCTGATTTGCAAGTTAAACGGTAACTGCTGTTGCAGTGGAGATGTTTATCATTGCTTAGACTTGTAGACATTTGATGGGGCTTACATTTTTTAATGTAACCCTATGGACCCCCTGGACCCTATGTTCTCATGTTTTTGTGTCTAAGTGACAAATGGGAACAACAATCTTTGACATTGGTCCAGTATTAATTAGTTTCCGTCCACTAAAAGTTCAGTTGTTGCCGCTGACAGACTCAGATTATTATTCTAAGTGTCTGACATTATGGGATCGATCCCTACAGAGATAGAGCTTTTAAAACCTCTTTAAGACTGTTCTGTTTAACCAGAAACAGCTCTGAAGTTGCCAGCGCTAAACCCACCAGACTCCATTTAAAAAAACAATACTTTTAGTGTGTATAAAGCCAACATATTTTCACATGTAAACCAGTAAACTGTGTTTATTTTAACCAAAACTAGAGTTGTGATTGTTGGAAAAGTGAAAAACAGCTAGTTTTATTTTGTTTCTATCGACTTTGAATGAAGTGTATATTTGCTAAAATTACTGATTATTTACATGGAGTCTGGTGGGTTTAACCAACGCAATTTCAGAGATGTTTTTATGTTTAAAAAAGATCGTACTTTTTAACAGAAAGTTCCTTAGAAATCCATCCCATAATGTTCAGAATATTAATCTGAGTCTGTCAGCGGCAAAGCGAGCAATTTGTGAAGGTAAATACAAGATGAACAATCACTATTGACTTAAATTGTAGCTTGTTTCTCCATCCCTCTTAATACTGGACCAATGTCAAAGATTGTTGTTCCCATCAGTCACTTAGACACAAAAACACAGGAAAATTGGGGTGGAAAAAAGGTAGTTACCCTTTAAATTTGACAGTGTTTGACACCTTTTTTCAGATGATGTTTTAAAGTGTTTCTGACTGCCTCTGATGTGATTTCTGTTTTCACCGACCAGGCGAGTTGTGTGCCGACTTCCATCCAGGTGAGTCCCCAAACGCCTGAACAAAAGTCACAGATTCAGAGTGAAATGTGTTCAAACTTCCAGACTCAACATGTTGTTTTTTCTCTCTGAACAGAGAAAGCCAAGCTGAACTTCTACCTGTTGGTGATGAACGGAGTGAGAGTGGTGTTCACCAAAACTCTGGCCTTTAACACCATCCTTACCATCAGATCCGTGCTCTTCTGACACCAGCGACCACCACGTTGGAAAAACAACGTTAAGGTCCTTGCACACTGAGGTTGAAATTTTCGTTTTTGCGTTTCTTTGTTTCTGCCGTCCTAAAAATTCTTCACGCACGTAAACCTTGCACACTGAGTTTGATGCATATTGATTTATCCAAGGATGTAACTTTGGGTTCAACATTGACGACACTGCGTAGCCTGGGTGCGTCTTCTTGCGTAACCAGGGTGTGTCTTCTTGCGTAGCCAGGGTGCATCTTCTTGCGTAGCCAGGGTGTCTTCTTGCGTAGCCGGGGTGCGTCTTCTTGCGTAGCCGGGGTGCGTCTTCTTGCGTAGCCGGGGTGCGTCTTCTTGCGTAGCCGGGGTGCGTCTTCTTGCGTAGCCGGGGTGTGTCTTCTTGCGTAGCCAGGGTGTGTCTTCTTGCGTAGCCGGGGTGCGTCTTCTTGCGTAGCCAGGGTGTGTCTTCTTGCGTAGCCAGGGTGTGTCTTCTCGTGTAGCCAGGGTGTGTCTTCTCGCGTAACCAGGTTGCGTCTTCTTGCGTAGCCAGGGTGCGTCTTCTCGCGTAGTCAGGGTGTGTCTTCTCGCGTAACCAGGTTGTGTCTTCTCAAGTAGACGGGGTGTGTCTTCTTGAGTAGCCAGGGTGTGTCTTCTTGCGTAGCCAGGTTGTGTCTTCTTGCGTAGCCAGGTTGTGTCTTCTAGCGTAACCAGGGTGTGTCTTCTTGCGTAAACAGGTTGCGTCTTCTCACATAGCCATGGTGCGTTTTCTCGCGTAGCCAGGGTGTGTCTTCTCATGTAGCCAGGGTGTGTCTTCTCGCGTAACCAGGGTGTATCTTCTCGCGTAACCAGGTTGCGTCTTCTCACATAGCCAGGGTATGTTTTCTTGCGTAGCTAGGGTGTGTCTTCTTGCGTAACCAGGTTGCGTCTTCTCGCATAGCTAGGATGCGTCTTCTCACGTAGCCAGGGTACATTTTCTCGCATAGCCAGGGTGTGTCTTCTTGCGTAGCCAGGATGTGTCTTCTTGAGTAGCCAGGTTGTGTCTTCTTGCGTAGCCAGGGAGCATCTTCTCAAGTAGCCAGGTTGTCTTCTTGCATAGCCAGGGTGTGTCTTCTTGCATTTTAGCACTGGGACTACCTGAAGAAGTTGCACTGCCCTCACTCTCTGTCTCCATCACTACACCGTTTCTTTCCTTTTTCTGTCTGTGTTTTTATATTCCCCTCTTCCACTCTCCTCCTCATCATCATCATCCTCCTTGATGCTATCATCGGACCTGTCACCTGTAGACTTTCTGAGTTATAACATGATACGTTGCACTCTCCAAGCATCTTTCTGTGTAGCATTTCTGAATTGGCTCATACCTACTCCTTGTCAAAACATCTCAAAATGTTTGCTACAGACACATTTAACTCGTTCCAAATTATTACCCTTTTTACGAGGGATGAAACATTCGGAAGCAATGTGTAAACGTGATTGACGTGGTCGTATTTATTTTTTTATTGTCCGAAAATTTCGGACACAGTATGCAAGGACCTTTATGGTTTATCACTGTTGTCATCAGTGATCAACAGACCTAAAGGTTTTTTTTTTTACAGTTGTCAGCGGCACAATCCAAAATGAAGATGTGAAACTGTTTTGCTGCTTGGGGTGAAGATAAGTTGGTCATGATTCATCCAAAAAAAAGTGTATTTCTTCACAATTTGATAAACTTGTTTGAGATTTGTTTGTATATCTTTTATAAGTTGTTGTTTTTTATTTTTATTTGCTGCGCTTTTCACACTTGTATTTGTTTTAGAAATTGGGTTGGTTATAAGTGGGTTTAGGGTGCTTTTCTCCAGCATTTGAGCATTTTCTTTTGTTTTGTCCTATAATATATAATATATAATATAATATTTTTGATAATGTATGTTGAGTGTTTCTGTACATTCTGTCACCTGATTGATTGACTTCAGCATGATGCAGCTAATTTTGTGCTTTTATGCCTAGTGTCCAGCTTGAAATGTTACCGGTTTATTCCTAATAAACTTTGAGCAGCTTTAAATCTGGATGGTTTCTGCACAATCTTTTCTTTTTTTCTGTTTGTGAGTAGGATGAAAAACCAGCAGGTTTCTGTGGAGTTCAGTTGTAAACATCTGGTTTGTTGCTGAGCAAGTGAATGATTTCAGATATTTCCTGTCTGTCGACACAGATTTAAGAGCAGCTTTTCATACAGTAGATGATGGCGACATTTGATGGGGCTTACATTTTTTAATGTAACCCTATGGACCCCCTGGACCCTATGTTCTCATGTTTTTGTGTCTAAGTGACAAATGGGAACAACAATCTTTGACATTGGTCCAGTATTAATTAGTTTCCGTCCACTAAAAGTTCAGTTGTTGCCGCTGACAGACTCAGATTATTATTCTAAGTGTCTGACATTATGGGATCGATCCCTACAGAGATAGAGCTTTTAAAACCTCTTTAAGACTGTTCTGTTTAACCAGAAACAGCTCTGAAGTTGCCAGCGCTAAACCCACCAGACTCCATTTAAAAAAACAATACTTTTAGTGTGTATAAAGCCAACATATTTTCACATGTAAACCAGTAAACTGTGTTTATTTTAACCAAAACTAGAGTTGTGATTGTTGGAAAAGTGAAAAACAGCTAGTTTTATTTTGTTTCTATCGACTTTGAATGAAGTGTATATTTGCTAAAATTACTGATTATTTACATGGAGTCTGGTGGGTTTAACCAACGCAATTTCGCAGATGTTTTTATGTTTAAAAAAAGGATCGTACTTTTTAACAGAAAGTTCCTTAGAAATCCATCCCATAATGTTCAGAATATTAATCTGAGTCTGTCAGCGGCAAAACGAGCAATTTGTGAAGGTAAATACAAGATGAACAATCACTATTGACTTAAATTGTAGCTTGTTTCTCCATCCCTCTTAATACTGGACCAATGTCAAAGATTGTTGTTCCCATCAGTCACTTAGACACAAAAACACAGGAAAATTGGGGTGGAAAAAAGGTAGTTACCCTTTAAATTTGACAGTGTTTGACACCTTTTTTCAGATGATGTTTTAAAGTGTTTCTGACTGCCTCTGATGTGATTTCTGTTTTCACCGACCAGGCGAGTTGTGTGCCGACTTCCATCCAGGTGAGTCCCCAAACGCCTGAACAAAAGTCACAGATTCAGAGTGAAATGTGTTCAAACTTCCAGACTCAACATGTTGTTTTTTCTCTCTGAACAGAGAAAGCCAAGCTGAACTTCTACCTGTTGGTGATGAACGGAGTGAGAGTGGTGTTCACCAAAACTCTGGCCTTTAACACCATCCTTACCATCAGATCCGTGCTCTTCTGACACCAGCGACCACCACGTTGGAAAAACAACGTTAAGGTCCTTGCACACTGAGGTTGAAATTTTCGTTTTTGCGTTTCTTTGTTTCTGCCGTCCTAAAAATTCTTCACGCACGTAAACCTTGCACACTGAGTTTGATGCATATTGATTTATCCAAGGATGTAACTTTGGGTTCAACATTGACGACACTGCGTAGCCTGGGTGCGTCTTCTTGCGTAACCAGGGTGTGTCTTCTTGCGTAGCCAGGGTGCATCTTCTTGCGTAGCCAGGGTGCGTCTTCTTGCGTAGCCAGGGTGCGTCTTCTCGCATAGCCAGGATGCATCTTCTTGCGTAGCCAGGGTGCGTCTTCTCGTGTAGCCAGGGTGCGTCTTCTCGCCCAGGGTGTGTCTTCTTGCGTAACCAGGGTGTGTCTTCTTGCGTAGCCAGGGTGCGTTTCTCGCGCAGCCAGGATGCATCTTCTTGTAGCCAGGGTGTTCTCTTCTTGCCAGTAGCCAGGGTGTGTCTTCTTGCGTAGCCAGGGTGTGTCTTCTTGCGTAGCCAGGGTGTGTCTTCTTGCGTAGCCAGGGTGCGTCTTCTTGCGTAGCCAGGGTGTCTTCTTGCGTGGCGTCTTCTTGCGTGGCGAGTGCGTCTTCTTGCGTGGCGAGGTGCGTCTTCTTGCGTGGCGAGTGCGTCTTCTTGCGTAGCCGGGGTGTGTCTTCTTGCGTAGCCAGGGTGTGTCTTCTTGCGTAGCCGGGGTGCGTCTTCTTGCGTAGCCAGGGTGTGTCTTCTTGCGTAGCCAGGGTGTGTCTTCTCGTGTAGCCAGGGTGTGTCTTCTCGCGTAACCAGGTTGCGTCTTCTTGCGTAGCCAGGGTGCGTCTTCTCGCGTAGTCAGGGTGTGTCTTCTCGCGTAACCAGGTTGTGTCTTCTCAAGTAGACGGGGTGTGTCTTCTTGAGTAGCCAGGGTGTGTCTTCTTGCGTAGCCAGGTTGTGTCTTCTTGCGTAGCCAGGTTGTGTCTTCTAGCGTAACCAGGGTGTGTCTTCTTGCGTAAACAGGTTGCGTCTTCTCACATAGCCATGGTACGTTTTCTCGCGTAGCCAGGGTGTGTCTTCTCATGTAGCCAGGGTGTGTCTTCTCGCGTAACCAGGGTGTATCTTCTCGCGTAACCAGGTTGCGTCTTCTCACATAGCCAGGGTATGTTTTCTTGCGTAGCTAGGGTGTGTCTTCTTGCGTAACCAGGTTGCGTCTTCTCGCATAGCTAGGATCGTCTTCTCACGTAGCCAGGGTACATTTTCTCGCATAGCCAGGGTGTGTCTTCTTGCGTAGCCAGGATGTGTCTTCTTGAGTAGCCAGGTTGTGTCTTCTTGCGTAGCCAGGGAGCATCTTCTCAAGTAGCCAGGTTGTCTTCTT